>NC_053023.1:114726361-114891238 GCF_003073215.2 Triticum urartu | reverse complement strand
TCACAACCTGACCTGCCCCGCTAGTACTACGTTCAACTTCCCTGTGAACTAGGTTGAACTTCCGCCAACATTGCCCAAATGAGGCTTGCGATATACCGTTGTAAAGCTATGGACCCCAATATCATGACCCAACGTGATTTTTTGGCAAAATATAAGCGGTTTAAGAGCAGTTTTGAAAACCGTTTTTTCTTCGCACAAAAAACGTGAATCGTATTTGCGATCGCATTTCTAAACCGTTTATCGGAATAAGGCATATAATATGGCGTTGGAAAGCTGCTGCAAAACTGCTCCTTCCACATGTTGAAAGTTTTCTCTAGTTCCCTATGGTTAAAGAGTAATTGGAAAAAACATAAAATTTCGTAAACCGAACAGCTGAGTTCATTTTTTTCGATGTCATTTCTAAACGGCTAATCCAATGGAGGCATATGATACGGCGTTGGAAAGCTTATGAAAATGCGCTACTTTTTCATCTTGAAAGTGTTTTTCTAATTTTGAATGGTTTAAGAGTAATTTAGAAAATGGTCCAAGTCCTACCGAGTTCGTATTTTCGAGCTAATTTTTTAACCGTGCGTTCGAATGCAGCAAATGATATGGCGTTGGAAAGCTTGAACAAATGCAAAACTTTTTGGTATGTATTTTTTCCCCCAATTCTTTACGGTTTTAAGTCAGTTTTGAAAATGGCGAAAAACGTATTTTCGCCATAATTTCTACAAACTTTATCGGAATGGGGTAAATAATATACCGCTGAAAAGCTACGGAAAATGTGAAACTTTTTCATGTTGATGGTTTTCTCTGATTCCTAGCCGTTTTCAAGTAATTTTGAAAACGGCGGGATCATGCGTTCTGCCTCTATCGCGAAACAGATTCTTCGAAAATGCACCGCGTGAAGAACCTGAACTTCTCAGCATGTCTACCTGAACTTCACTCTATTTTTTACGTGATTTTTTTGCTCGCGGGTCTCAATCCACTGCTCGTAACTCTCCATCCATTCACCGGAATTGAGCAGGTGATATACCGATGGAAAGCTATTGTAAGCACGCAACTTTCCCATGTTGATCGTTTTTTCATACTCGCGACGATTTTAAAAGTTTTTCATCTAAAATTCATCCACTATAGTAGTTGAACTTCCTGCTATTTTCAGTTGAGCTTCTGTGACGTATTTTTGCTTGTCATTTACTCATCCATCGTCAGTGTTACACAAATGATATTTCTTTTGTACAAATTTCTCTTACAATAATTTTTTTTAACTTTCTCCGACGAAGTACTTGAACTTGTAACAACAAAACTTTTAGTCTTTGCTTTTTATTCTTTTTTAATACAAAATGCACACCGTGTAGTACATGAACTTCTGGCAGTTATCAACTTGAACCTCTCTCGGTTACGTGAAAATATTTGAGTTTTTTAATGAATTTTTAATCTAATTTTTCTAATCTTTTTTATAAATTTTGAAGCGCTCTATTTTAATATTTGAACTTCTTGTTTCCATTATTTAATGAGGAAAATCTGAGTTTTCTATAATAATCGAACTTCTCCATCTTTTGAATATGGCCTTCCTGGTTTTACTTTCTTAATCCTTTCTATGAAATTTTGAAGCGTTATATTTTTTAAAAGTTGAACTTCTTGTTTTTTATTTTTGAACTTCTTGTTTCCATTCTTTAATAATGAGGAAAATCTGAGTTTTCTATAATCATCGAACTTCTCCATCTTTTTAATATGGACTTCCTGATTTCATTTTTCTCCATCTTTTATATTTCTTAATTAGACACCAAACTTCTCCCCATTTTTAAGTTGAACTTATTGGTTTTATTCCTTAGTAACAAGAAAAAATATGTTTTTAATGTACATTGAATTACTCTATTTTTTAAAATTGAACTTCCTAATTTTTTTTAAAATGGGGAAATCATTTTTGTAACTTTTTTGTTGTTCCCCTATTTTAATTTGAACTTGTTAGTCATTCTTTAGAACGAGAATCTGAGGTTTTATAACCTTTGAACTTCTATGTTATTGTAATTTGAACTTCTTAGTTTTATTCTTTAGTAACGAGAAAAATCGAGTTTTCTGGACTTCTTTGTTATTAAATTCTGAACTTCTTGGTTTTATTTTTTAACAATATGGAAAATCCGAATTTTTTATAGACATCGAACGTCACCATTTTTAAATTTTAAGTTCTTAGTTTTATTGGTTAGTAACGGGGAAAATGTTTTTTATATAAACAATGATACTGCAATGTTATTTTAATTAGAACTTCTAGTTTTTATAGAATGGGGAAAATCAGTTTTTATACAATCTTTTGAAATGCTCCTCTTTTTAATTTGACTTTCTCTGATTTTTTACAAATGGGGAAAATGCGTTATAAATATTTTTTTAACTTGTTGCTCAAATATTTTGAACTTCCAAATTTGCCTTTTAGATATTAAAAAATTATTTTTTTAACATTAACCTGCTTCAATTTTTTAATTTGAACTTCTTATAGAATTTTGTCGTGGCATTTTATGCATTTTTTGCTTTTCGGTGAAATGGCCTAGGCGGTCCCTTTTTTCATTTGATGATTTTTCTTCTGAACGTGGTACACATGAACTTCGAAATTTCTAAAACATGAACTTCGCGTCCTATTAATTTTTTTATGAAACTCCACAGTTTTTTATTCTTTGAATTCCATGATTTTTTTTGTTTACATTTTTTTGTTTGAACTTCGAAGTTCGTTACACCCCAACTTTCAAAATCAAACATTTTTACACACATTTTTCCTTGAATCCAACATGTGCAAGAACAATAGGTAAATTTGGGTCAATTATCATAAGCAATAGGACAAACATTTAGAGGGCACACATGAAGGAGAAGGAAAGCGACAACATAATGTGTGTCAGAGAGCAAGTAGTTGAGGAAAACCAACCAATACGTGATACATTTTTTTACTGTAAAGAGCAGACAAAATTTTTTTTTCATGTCTTTCCAATTTGAACCCCACTAAAAAGTTTCTATTCAATGTATTTTTTAGTGTTTCCATATTGGTTGAATTTGTTGCTTCCTTAAAATTGAACTTCCTAATTTTTTATTACATGAACACAAAAACTGACACTCTAAATCCAATATGGAAAACAAACATGACAAAAATAATTTTTAAAATTTTAGTGTAATACATGCACGCGCACACACACAAGCACAACACGTCCACAATTTTCTTTTTGGCTTTCATGAAATGGAAACAGATTCAGTCTCACAAGCATAAGCATCAAACTTCCATGAATTACAAGACAAACTTTTTGCATCAACTTAGATTACAGAGCGCCGTCAGGTCTCAATTAACATCGGTGTGTTTGTTGAGACCGATGTTGTTGCAGCTTATACAGAGCACCGTCAGGTCTGAATGATGAGGGTGGACCTGAATTTTTCACACATTCTCAAAGTGTATCTCAGAACAAGCGATGCACACCTGGAGTTCTGAACTCTAAACTGAATAACACAAATTTCAGTGATGACTAAACCAAAGCATATCACAGCGATAACAACTTACACCAGGTGCTGGCTCTTATTGATATAATCGGGCATCACTCTTCCCCTCTTAGGCGGATGCACAACCCATGAGGGCCACTATATTGGTATGGATGTCATCCTTCCTACCACCGACAACACTGTCCACCTTCTCACCGCCCTTTGCTAAACAAGGAAGTTGGCATTGCCTCGACATTGTATGCTTCAGCGACATCCCATTGAACAAATGAAATGGAGGGCAAGCATTACATCGCTATCACTGAGTAAACATATTTTGGAGGATCGTGGAGCTATGCTTACCTTTAGCTTGTCAACGTCCACCTTCAGCAAGATGGCGCCAGGGAACTTCTTGGCATACTCACTCGGCAAAGACTAGGGCTATGTCACGACAAGGACCGTACCAGGAAGTAGTGGAGTCAATGATCACCTGACAAGCGAGGAAGTACATAAATTTTACAGTGAGGACACATGAACATGAAAGGAATAGCTTGATCGAGGAAAAGAAAATATAATGGCAGCTTCAGTGACAGCCACTACCGAGTACCAAGCGTGTGACAAGGACAAAGGTTACAAAACCACTCTCCCACGATGCCCGCAAGCGATAAAAAATGCAGCCACGCAAAGAAAATCCACTAGCCTGCCTCATCTCACACACTCTGAACCTTCCTCTCTTTTCCTGCATTGCGTCTGCCAACAGCGTCATGGTTTGGCCTGGCTTGGTCGCTGCTAAATAGATGGATGGATTGAGTAATGTAACTGATGTTTCAAGTTCTTTTTTATCACGAAAGTATTTTGATTGAGACTGCAGTCCAGGTTGCAGCCTAGGGGCATCACATCTACTTGCAACACGACATTACTAGATGAAACTTATCATGAAAGTGTTGAACAGGACTGTCGTCCAGGTTGCACCTTAGCGGCATCACATAAATAAACATTAGTAGCAGTACTGAGCTAGACACTGGGACTGCAGTCCAGGTTCCGAATTGGGTGACCCATGAGACAAATACTAGTATTTGCTATCAATATTATGAGATCTGCACAAGTCGGAAAATCATCCAAAAGACAATTCTGTAGCACGCCCGCACCTGGCACAAATTGAGATAACCTTGCCCCAACGAATACCTAAAATTTATAACAGGAAAAGGATGACGAAGGGGGATTGGGATCGGGAATCATGTGGACGTATCGGCTTGTCGTCTCCTTTGCCATTGGCATGTGGGTGTCAAACTCTTGCAGCACCGCCTCCCTCGCGTGAGCTAGCGATGGACTGCAGCGGCAGCTAGCGACGGACTGCGGAGGCAGCGGTAGGCAGCGGCGGATGGTGGCGGCTCGATCCGGGAAGGGAGGCGGGGGCGACATGATCGGTGGAGGGTGACGGCGGGGTTGGCGCGATCTGGGGAGGGAAGCAGCGTCTGCAGCGGCACAATCCGGGGCGGGGCGATGCGGCGGCCGGTTCCCGAGGGGTACGGCGCGGCGGCCGTTTCCCGGGGCAGGGGTGGTCCAGTGCGGCGGCCGGTTCCGAGGGCGGGGGCGGGCCGGCGCCGATGAGGTTGGGTGGCTGGATCGGAGAGGGAGTGGGCGTCGGGAGGTTGGCTAGATCGGGGCGGGAGTGTAGGCGTGGGGAGGTATGGTGGTGGGGCGGGTTCGGGAACGTGTCATCGCGCCCTATATAGGGCCATTGTGATCCAAATAACTATTCTGATCCGAGGATCAGAATAGTGCCACTCTATATATATATACACATAACTAAAATTTATTTTGCTTCCTCCTGGTTTCCTGACATCACGGTCCCACACCATTGTCAACCTATGTAGTAGTCAATAAACGAGAGAATTACACAAGAAGCGGCCGACCGCTGGGACCAAGCAGCTCGAGCAGTATTTGTGTTTTTGAGGTGTGAGCACTGCAGAGTTTTTCGATGTTTAGCCCAGATATTAATTTTTCTCCTCTGAACAACAACGAAAACCTCGCTGTAGGTATTAACTGGGCGGGCTGTGGCCCGTCTAGCCCAGGCCAGATATCCAGCCCAGATATTAATTTTTTCAAGCTGAAAATGGCTAGCCCAGCTATACTTTTTTTTAGGAATACCCAGGCAAGGTCAAGTTGTTATTCTCCGCCCCGCTGGGCTTCAAATCTTTCCTAGGAGGGATGCATTAGGCTTAACAAGAAAATAGGCTTTAAGAAATAATAAATGGGATGTAATTATAAAAACTGGGTAGTAACTATAAAAAATGCACCAAACACATGATTACTTTATAAAATATTATTTTTGGATATTGAAAATTTTAATTTCATTAATTGTTGCGAGTGCAATGTTTCGTTGGATGTTTACGTAATATAAATTTATATTGAAATTGTATTTAATCTGACTAGAAATTTCAGGATAAAAATATTTCGGATCCCATCAAAATGTGGGAAATTTTATTGAATTCTGTTTTGAACGGTTGGTTGAAATGGGCTGTACTTTTAACAAACTGTAAATGGGCTGTAGTAAATTCCATTAGAATTCAAAAATGAGCTGCACATTCTTACAAATCTCAAATGGGCTATAAGTTCTCTGCCACACACTTCTGGCCTTACTAAGTTGACGCGTCCCCTAAAAAAATAGAGTTGACGCATATGCAAGGCTTTGTCAACTTATAGTCAACACACGGTTCTAGCAACAGTGGCCGTTGGATGTCCATCCAACGGATGTCGTGCTTCTTCAATCTCGGATATTCTAGCTTCACCCGCCCAAAAAATGATTCCTCCCCATGACATCTGGGGCGCACCGTTTCGGAAGCTGACCTATGGGCCTACTAAGTTGGCGTACCAAGGGCTTTGTCAACTTAGTCAATATAAATGATTCTAGCTGCAGTGACCGTACGATGTCCATCCAACGGCCGTCGTGCTTCTTCAACCTTTGGTCTTCTTCCTCCAGCCGCCCAAAGCAGCACCGGTCATGCCGCCTGCTCCTGCCTCCCGTGGCCGACTGTGCTGCCGCAGAGGCCTCACCGCCCCCTACTACTCCCACCGCTGGCCAGGCCATCCCTCCACTCACCCACACCCCCTGTTATTCTGCGGCGACGGCAGCGCAGCCGAACCAGTGAACCCTCGTACTCCTCTCCGCGTGTGCATCCACTGTCGCGTCTTCCTCGGCTCCGTGTCGTCCCCTTCCTAGGCCTCTCCGTCGTCCATCGCCCTGGTGCTCTCGGCGCGACGAGGTCAACGTGGTCAAGCAACGACTTCCATCGGGCGTGGACTGTACGTGGAGAGGCTGACAGCTGGGTCCACGGCAGCCGCAAGGAAGTGCCTCCTTATTACGCGCAAAATAATTATTCCTTCACCTGACAGCGGGGACCCACTGGACGGGCCACCGTATTTCATGAAAAAAATGATTCGCCCCCTGACTGCTGGGACCCATGAGCTACATCTTCGCACGCAAGGAAGTGCATCCGAAAAAAAACGATTCGCCCCCCTGACTGCTGGGACCTAGCAGCTACACCTTTGCACGCAAGGAAGTGCATCCGCGCAAAAAAACAAAACGATTCGCCCCCATGACTGCTGGGACCCACCAGCTACATCTTCGCAGGCAAGGAAGTGCCTGACAGTCGGGACCCACCTGGTCGAAGTGTACGTAGCGTTGTCATTCTGGTCACGAACGTGTACGTACATACTGGTCGATGTAGAGGCGCGCACGTGTCGTAGTAGAGGCGCGCACGTAGCATGTACACGTACGTACAGCGGCCAAGGTGCAAGAAAGAAAATACGGCCACGTATGTGTACATACGGGCAGGGTCTCGAACGCCTACTCGCGCATATGTACAGCTAGGGCTCGTGTACATGGCTGGGTCGGAACGGAGAAACAGCGTCGTTGTCATGTTCATGGGGAGGCAACGGAATGCGTCATGTTCATGGGGAGGCAACAGAATGAGTCGTGTTCATGGGGAGGCAACGGAATGCGTCGTGTTCATCGGGAGGCAACAGAATGCGTCGTGTTCATCGGGAGGCAATGGAACACGTGGGAGCCAACCGGCTGGGTCAGAACAGAATGCGTGATCGTGTTCATCGAGAGGGCTTGGATGGAACAGGCGATGGAAACGAGGCCTGGCATACCGCAGAACGAATGAAATGGACCTCCTACGGTCAAAACGGGGGTCCTGTTGATCGGGAGGGGTGTGGCGTACCGCAAAATGGAGGAAACGGACCTCCTACGGTCGAAACGGGGGTCCTATTGATCGGGAGGCGTGTGGCGTACTGCAAAACGGACGAAACGGACCTCCTACGGTCGAAACGGGGGTCCTGTTCATCGGGAGGGGTGTAGCGTACCGCAAAACGGGACTCCGCGGGATACTGTTCATCTCCACCGTCGGCCTCCTCCAGCCTCCACGGGCTACCGTCGACCTCCTCCAGCCTCCACGGGCTCCTGTTCATCCATCCTCCACCGCGCGCTACTCCACCGGCTACTGTTCAACCACCCCTCCACCGTCTACTGTTCATCCAACCCTCCACACCACAGGGTCCTGTTCAACCACCCCTCCACGGGCACCCCTCCACCGTCTACTGTTCATCCATCCCTCCACACCACGGGGTCCTGTTCATCTAGAGGCAACACCACCGCTCACTGTTCATCCCAGAGGCAGCATCGATCGGCTTCAGTTAGCAGCAGTAGCGAAGGAATCGCTCGATCGGGTTCAGTTAACAGCCATCGATCGATCGCTCGGGTTCAGTAACGCGTAGCCTGTAGTGCAATCGCTTGGGTTTAGTTAGAGCCCAACGCCTCTCTCGGGTTCAGTTAGAGCCAACGCCTCGCACACACACGCGTACGTGTATGAGAGAAACGCGCATCGCTCGGCCCCCGACCTCCCACCGTAACCGGGAACTCCCCGAAATTTTCCTCGCCCTCGCTTCTACCACGGTTTTTTCCGTCATGGACAGCCCAAAGAATGTCATGCAGCTGCGTCTCCGGCCCGCCCAGGACGAAAAGCCCATTTTCTATCATGATTTTTTGTCATAGAAGTAGGAGCCCACCACATCTATGATGATACCGGGTTTTGTCACAATTATCGTCATAGAAGTGTCATATGTATGACAGAAAAAAAATTCGTTCGGCCCGAAATGTCATGGATGTGTCTTTTTTTTGTAGTGAGGGGCGCGCCCCCCTGCCTCGTGGCCCCCTCGGGCATCGTGTCACGTGGATTTTTCTTCCCAAAAATAAGATATATTCCAAAAAAAATCTCCATCAGTTTTTATCCCGTTTGGACTCCGTTTGATATGGATTTACTGCGAAACAAAAAATATGCAACAAACAGGAACTGGCACTGGGCACTGGATCAATATGTTAGTCCCAAAAATAGTATAAAAAGTTGCCAAAAGTATATGAAAGTTGTAGAATATTTGCATGGAACAATCAAAAATTATAGATACGACGGAGCCGTATCAGCATCCCCAAGCTTAATTCCTTCTTGTCCTCGAGTAGGTAAATGATAAAAAAGATATTTTTTGATGTGGAATGCTACCTAGCATAATCTTGATCATGTAATCTAATCATGGCATGAAAATTAAGACACGAGTTATTCAAAGCAATAGTCTATTATTTGACATAAAACAATAGTACTTCAAGCCTACTAATAAAGCAACATGTCTTTTCAAAATAACATGGCCAAAGAAAGTTATCCCTACAAAATCATATGGTCTCGCTATGCTCCATCTTCACCACACACAGTATTCAAATCATGCACAACCCCGATGACAAGCCAAGCAATTGTTTCATACTTTTGATGTTCTCAAACCTTTTCAACTTTCACGCAATACATGAGCGTGAGCCAGGGACATAGCACTATAGGTGGAATAGAATGGTGGTTGTGGAGAAGACAAAAAAGAAGAAGATAGTCTCACATCAACTAGGTGTATCAACAGGCTATGGAGATGCCCATCAATAGATATCAATGTGAGTGAGTAGGGATTGACATGCAACGGATGCACTAAGAGCTATAAGTGTATGAAAGCTCAGACTGAAAACTAAGTGGGTGTGCATCCAACTTGCTTGCTCATGAAGACCTCGGGCGTTTGAGGAAGCCCATCATCGGAATATACAAGCCAAGTTCTATAATGAAAATTCCCACTAGTATATGAAAGTGATAACTCAAGAGACTCTCTATATGAAGAACATGGTGCTACTTTGAAGCACAAGTGTGGTAAAAGGATAGTAACATTGGCCCTTCTCTCCTTTTCTCTCCTTTTTTGTTTTTTTGGTGGGCTTCTTTGGCCTCTTTTTTGATTTGGGCTTCTTTGGCCTCTTTTATTTATTTTTAAAGTCCGGAGTCTCATCCCGACTTGTGGGGGAATCATAGTCTCCATCATCCTTTCCTCACTGGGGCTATGCTCTAATAATGATGATCATCACACTTTTATTTACTTACAACTCAATATTACAACTCGATACTAGAACAAAGATATGACTCTATATGAATGCCTCCGGCGGTGTACCGGGATGTGCAATGATCAAGCGTAGCAATGACATCAAAAAACGGACAAGCCATGAAAACATCATGCTAGCTATCTTACAATCATGCAAAGCAATATGACAATGAATGCTCAAGTCATGTATATGATGATGATGGAAGTTGCATGGCAATATATCTCAGAATGGCTATGGAAATGCCATGATAGGTAGGTATGGTGGCTGTTTTGAGGAAGGTATATGGTGGGTTTATGGTACCGGCGGAAGTTGCGCGGTACTAGAGAGGCTAGCAATGATGGAAGGGTGAGAGTGCGTATAATCCATGGACTCAACATTAGTCATAAAGAACTCACATACTTATTGCAAAAGTCTATTAGCTATCGAAACAAATTACTACGCGCATGCTCCTAGGGGGATAGATTGGTAGGAAAAGACCATCGCTCGTCCCCGACCGCCACTCATAAGGAAGACAATCAATAAATAAATCATGCTCCGACTTCATCACATAACGGTTCTCCATACGTGCATGTTATGGGAATCACAAACCTCAACAAAAGTATTTATACAATCCACAACTACCCACTAGCATGACTCTAATATCACCATCTTTATATCGCAAAACTATTGCAAGGAATCAAACATATCATATTCAGTGATATACAAGTTTTATGTAGGATTTTATGACTAACCATGTGAATGAAAAATTCCTGTCATCTCTCTAAATAGATATAAGTGAAGCAAGAGAGTTTAATTCATTATACAAAAGATATGCCCGTACTCTAACAAATATAAGTGAAGCAAAAGAGCATTTTACAAATGACGGTTTTCTATGTGAGAAACAGGAAATCCAAACTTCAAATGATATAAGTGAAGCACATGAAGCATTCTATAAAGCCATACTCAAAAGATATAAGTGAAGTGCATAGAGCATTCTATAAGTCAATCAAGGACTATCTCATTCCAACATGGTGCATAAAAGAAAAATGAAAACTAAAGCAAAAGACGCTCCAAGATTTGCACATATCACATGAACGAAACGAATCTGAAAACATACCGATACTTGTTGAAGAAAGAGGGGATGCCTTCCGGGGCATCCCCAAGCTTAGACGCTTGAGTCTCCTTGAATATTTACTTGGGGTGCCACGGGCATCCCCAAGCTTGAGCTCTTTCCTCTATTCCTTATTCTCACATCGAGACCTTCTCGATCATCGAACACTTCATCCACACAAAACTTCAACAGAAAACTCGGTAAGATCCGTTAGTAGAATAAAGCAAATCACTACTCTAAGTACTGTTGCAAACCAATTCATATTTTGTTTTTGCATTGTGTCTACTGTAATATAACTTTTCCATGGCTTAATCCTCTAATATAAATCGTTAGTTTCATCAAAACAAGCAAACTATGCATCAAAAACAGAATCTATCTAAAACAGAACAGTCTGTAATAATATGAACATTCACCATACCTCTGGTAATTGAAAACTTCTGCCAAAATTAGGAAAAAAAATTTGTTTAAATACATTGCAAAAGGAATCAGAACCGTTTGACATTCCAGTAAAAAATGTAAAATCGTGCACTACAGCCAAAGTTTCTGTCCTGCACCATACAAACCAACAAGCATTGTAAACATCCTAAAGGAAAACCTTGGCACATTATTTTTATAATACAATGGAATTGCACAAGGGGATAATTATTTTTATTGAAAATTTTCTGTAATCAAGATTCACAAAGTTTCCGTGAGCATGAACAAAGTTCAAGGCTAGCTCCCACTTCAACAATGCTCGTCTTTCTCACTTTCGCTTTCCTTTTTGAAAAAGTTTTGGGTTCCCCTCTTTATTTTTGTTGTTTTTAAACTATATAAAAGCACTCAACAGAACTAAATAACTCTCTAAAACTTCCGGGTTGTCTCCCTGGCAGCACTTTCTTTAAAGCCATTAAGCTAGGCATATAGTGCTCAAGTAGTGAATCCACCCGGATCCCAAGGTATATCAAAGCCAATTTTAATTAACAATGATTTGTAATTTAGTAGTGAGCACAAAGTAACATATATCATGTAACAATGAAGTCTGACTCTCTTCCTATGCATCGGCATGTCATAAAAGAACAATTCATGCACACATAGTAAAGGCCAATGCATAGTATAATCAGTTTTTTGCAATTTTATCGTATTGGAAACATAGAGAGGTGGAGATATAGTTCCTCTCTCATAATAATTGCAAGTAGGAGCAGCAAGAACATGCATATTATATCTATCAAAATCATCATGTCTAGTAGTAAAAGGCAACCCATCAATATAATCCTTAATAAGCACAAACTTCTCCAATATAGTGTAGTTTGGAGAATTCAAAAAGATAATAGGACTATCATGTGTGGGTGCAATAGAAACAATTTCATGTTTAACATAAGGAACTATAGAAAGTTCATCTCCATAAGCATAATTCATATTGGCATCTTGGCCACAAGCATATCAAGCATCATCAAAAAGGGATATTTCAAGAGAATCAACGGGATCATAGCAATTATCATAGCATTCATCCTTCGGTAAGCACGAAGGGAAATTAAACAATGTATGAGTTGAAGAGTTACTCTCATTAGAAGGTGGGCACGGGTGATCAATCCGCTCTTCCTCCTTTTGTTCTTCACTCTCCTCCTCATATTTTTCATCCAATGAACTCACAGTTTCATCAATTTCTTCTTCCATAGATTCCTGCAAAATATTAGTCTCTTCTTGGACAGCAGAGACTTTCTCAATAAACGCATCAATATCGGAATTGTATTCATAATTCTCATAACAATATTTAAGGATAGTTAAATTTTCAGGTCTGTAGACAGCATCATAAAGATTTTCATATTCTTTGAACATAGATTCAATTTCATAAGCACCCACAAAAGCAACAAATTCTTCTATTTGTTCCACATCATAGTAGTCATATATACCTCTAGCATAAGAAGCCAAAGTTTCATTATCATTAAATTCACATGAAAAGGGAAGGTGTGGAGCCTTCATCCTAGAGCAACAAGTATAATCATATCTCAAGCATAGTTGCCTAGCATACCAATATAACATATAAATTTGATCCCATAATAGTTTCCCTTTTTGAGTCAAGCGAGAATCCCTAAAGTATTCACGTTGATCCAACGTGTCTCCCATTACCAAATTGAATGGGGTTTTCTCTGGATTATCAAAGTAGTACATAATATCTATCACATAACGAGTATTGAGGGTTTTAGGAGGTTCCTCATCTCCATGAGCAGCAAGTACACCTAATTTTTTTGGTATTTCGTGTTCCATATCCATAACTAAAGATAAAGAACAACTAAGAACAGCAAATAAAAATTACTTAATTATAAACCAAACAAGCACACATGAGAATATTCACCCCATGCTATTGCTCGCCGGCAACGGCGCCAGAAAAAGGTCTTGATAACCCACAAGTATAGGGGATCGCAACAGTTTTCGATAAGTAAGAGTGTCGAACCCAACGAGGAGCTAAAGGCAGAACAAATATTCCCTCAAGTTCTATCGACCATCGATACAACTCTATGCACGCTTGATGTTCGCTTTACCTAGAACAAGTATGAAACTAGAAGTACTTTGTAGGTGTTGTTGGATAGGTTTGCAAGGTAATAAATATTACGTAAATAAAAAGTAGGGGCTGTTTAGGTAAAACACAACTAAGTTAGTTTTAGTAAAGAGCTTTTTGTTACGAGAAAGTAATTTGTCCCTAGGCAATCGGTAACTAGACCGGTAATCATTATTGCAATTTTATATGAGGGAGAGGCATAAGCTAACATACTTTCTCTACTTGGATCATATGCACTTATGATTGGAACTCTAGCAAGCATCCGCAACTACCAAAGATCACTAAGGTAAAACCCAACCATAGCATTAAAGCATCAAGTCCTCTTTATCCCATACGCAACAACCCCCTTACTCGGGTTTGTGTTTCAATCACTCATGCAACCCACTATAAGCGAATCATGAACGTATTGCAACACCCTACAGCGGGGATCCCTCATGCTTGCGCAACACGGAGAGCACCATAGGACAGCACCAATAATAAAACATGCAACTCAAGCCAATCTTGATCATCAAATAGCCAATAGGACAAAACGGATGTACTCAAACATCATAGGATAGCCATACATCATTGGGAAATAATACATAGCGTTGAGCACCATGTTTAAGTAGATATTACAGCGGGTAAGAGAGAGGTTACACCGCTGCATAGAGGGGGGAAGAGTTGGTGATGATGGCGGTGAAGTGGTTGGTGAATATTGCGGTGATGATGATGGCCACGGTAGCGTTCCGGCGCCACCAGAAGAGAAGGGGAGAGGGGGGTCCCTTTGTCTTATTCTTCCTTGACCTCCTCCCTAGATGGGAGAAGGGTTTCCCATCTGGTCCTTGGCCTCCATGGCGTGGGAGGGGCGAGAGCCCCTCCGAGATTGGATCTCTCTCTGTCCCTCTGTGTTTCTGCGTTCTCAGATTCTGCCCTTTCACCGTTTCTTATATTCCTGGAGATCCGTAACTTCGATTGGGCTGAAATTTTAACACGATCTCTATCCGGATATTATCTTCCTTGCGGCGAAAGAAGGGTACCAACCGCCTTACGGGGTGGCCACGAGGGTCAGGGGCGCGCCCCCCTGCCTCGTGGCCCCCTCTGGCATCGTCTCGCGTGGATTTTTCTTCCCAAAAATCACATATATTCCAAAAAAATCGCCGTCAGTTTTTATCCCGTTTGGACTCCGTTTGATATGGATTTACTGCGAAACAAAAAACATGCAACAAACAGGAACTGACACTGGGCACTGGATCAATATGTTAGTCCCAAAAATAGTATAAAAAGTTGCCAAAAGTATATGAAAGTTGTAGAATATTGGCATGGGACAATCAAAAATTATAGATACGACGGAGACGTATCACCCACCTGGGCGCGCCTCCCGGCCTCATGGCCTCCTCGATGCTTCCTTGACGTCCACTCCAAGTCTTGTTTGTTCCAAAAATCACTCTCCCAAAAGTTTCATTCCGTTTGGATTCCGTTTGATATTCCTTTTCTGCGAAACACTGAAATAGGCAAAAAAAAAACAGCAATTTGCACTGGGCCTTTGGTTAGTAGGTTAGTCCCAAAAATAATATAAAAGTGTATAATAAAGCCCATTAAACATCCAAAACATATAATATAATAGCATTGAACAATAAAAAATTATAGATACGTTGGAGACGTATCAACCGACAATCCATAATAACTCTTGGATGCTCAGAACGCGACGCCTAACCGTCTGGAAGATTCACAGTCCTCAAGTGTAACAAGTCTTTAGGTCACACAGACTGAAAGACTTTAGTGATGCCTAACACTCTTTGGCTCTGGGTGTTTAGGGCTTTGTCCTCGCAAGGATTTCTCTCTCAAATGCTTTGGAGGTGGGTTGCTCTCAAACTACAAAAGCCGTGTACTAACTCTGAGCAGCCACAAATTTATGTTGTAGGGGGTGGGATACTTATAGCCAGGAGGCAACCCAACCTGATTTGTCTGAAATGACCCTATGTCACTAAGGAACTAACACGTGTCTAACGGTCAGATTTCAAACACACGCGGCAGCTTGACTTGGGCTACAAGTAAAGCTGACTCATCCAGCTCTGGATGAGATTTGCTCTCATTGTCTTCGCTCGAAGACATAGGATTTGGTTGAGCATCACTTCAGTCACTCTGACTTTGTTCACTTGGACCCCACTTAACAGTGCGGTGGTTCCTATGACTCAACAAAGAAGAAAAGGAAACTATGAAACAACTATGTCTTTGCACTCCATAGTCTTCACGTGAATGTCTTCTCGAGTCATAATCTTCGTTGTGAATATCTTCACAGACCACCATTGTCTTCAATGTCTTCACACATTTTTAGGGGTCATCTCTGGTAGGTAAACTGAATCAATGAGGGACTACTACCTGTGTTATCCTGCAATTCTCACAAACACATTAGTCCCTCAACCAAGTGTGTCGTCAATACTCCAAAACCAACTAGGGGTGGCACTAGATGCACTTACAAGAAGACACAGAGACAAATATTTAAATCTGTTTTAAATGCCATATCCTTTCTGCCTGAATACCGGAGAAGCCGGAACGACCACTCGACAATCCAGGCGTGCGTGAGAACATGGAACAACTTCCAATAAGTTGCATGCAGGCCACGTGTCCTTCAGATGTGAACTGCCAGGGGCACTTGCATAATTACGTTGTGTCATCCCTATCCTTATAAATACACACACACCGCGGTCATTATATCTTCTTCCACCTCGCCACCTTGCACAAACCCTAGCGCCTCTGCTAGCTCGCGTCAACGCCGGAGACGAAGCGCTTTGTTGCCGCGACTTCTTCGACGCCATCCTCACACCGGCCGCGGACCTTGTCTTCTCCGTCGCCGCGTAGGTGTCTTCCATCGCCAAGTCAGGGCACGGGAGATTGAACTGCTCGGTTTCTAATTCTGCCTTGTCTTGCAGTTCATCAGCGGTAATTAAATCTCACTCTTTACTGCCTTTTCGATCCGTCAAATCCATTCACTTCAACCAAAAGTGGTTTCTACACTTCCAAGTATGGATCTGTCCTTATCTGCATCTCATATCATGCTAAGAATATTCACTTATGCTTCATAACTAGTTAGATTCCTCACTTGTACTTATTCATGGGTTTGTACAAATCTGGAACCAACTCTCTTCAAATAAGTGAATGTCTTCGCTCTATGAGGTCAATGTCTTCAAACTGACTTTTTCTTAAAAATCTTCTGAGAATGCATATGACCTCTTCCCCTTCCCTCACATCTCTAATGCTGTCATAGGTACATGTCCGTGGGAGAATCCATTGGTTCTCATAGTCTGCATTCATTTGCAGAGTACTTACAACATCATATGCACTCCCTTGAGGCCAGCTCCTGTCTGACCAGTAGAAGGAAGCTGAGGGAGTCCTGGATTAGGGGGTATCCGGACAGCCGGATTATATCCTTTGGCCGGACTCCTGGACTATGAAGATACAAGATTGAAGACTTCGTCCCATGTCCGGAAGGGACTTTCCTTGGCGTGGAAGGCAAACTTGGCGATACGGATATGCAGATCTCCTACCATTGTAACCGACTTTGTGTAACCCTAACCCTCTCTGGTGTCTATATAAACCGGAGGGTTTTAGTCCGTAGGACAACATACACAACAACAATCATACCATAGGCTAGCTTCTAGGGTTTAGCTTCTCCGATCCCGTGGTAGATCTACTCTTGTACTACCCATATCATCAATATTAATCAAGCAGGACGTAGGGTTTTACCTCCATCAAGAGGGCCCGAACCTAGGTAAAACTTCGTGTCCCTTGCCTCCTGTTACCATCCGGCCTAGACGCATAGTTCGGGACCCCCTACCCCAGATCTGCCGGTTTTGACACCGACATTGGTGCTTTCATTGAGAGTTCCTCTGTGTCATCGCTGTCAGGCTTGATGGCTCCTACGATCATCGATAGTGATGCGGTCCAGGGTGAAACTTGTCTCCCCGGACAGATCTCTGTCTTCGGTGGCTTTGCACTGCGGGCCAATTCACTTGGCCATCTGGAGCAGATCGAAAGCTATGCCCCTGGCCGTCAGGTCAGATTGGGAAGTTTAGACTACACGGCTGACATCCGCGGGGACTTGATCTTTGACGGATTCGAGCCACTGCCGAGCGCGCCGCACTGCCACGACGAGCATGATCTAGCTCTGCTGGCTAACAGTGCCCTGAAGGCCGCACCCGCATCGGCTTCGACCTTTAATTTGGAGCCCACCGCGCCGATCCAGGATGGGTGGTTGGACGCCGCCTTGGGGGCTGCGATCCTAACGGCGATCGAGCCGAACACCGGCCCCGCACTCCGCGAGACTCATGATTCCAAGGAGCCGGACTCCTCCCCGGACTCCGAACCATTCGCGCCTCTACCGATCGAATCCGATTGGGCACCGATCATGGAGTTTACTGCCGCGGACATCTTTCAACACTCGCCCTTTGGCGATATTATAAAATCACTAAAGTCTCTCTCTTTACCAGGAGAGCCCTGGACGGACTACGGTCAGCGAGATTGGGATGCGGACGATGAAGAAATTCAAAGCCCACCCACCACCCACTTTGTAGCCACTGTCGACGATTTAACCGACATGCTCGACTTCGACTCCGAAGACATCGACGGTATGGACGCCGATGAAGGAGACGATGAAGAACCAGCGCCTATTTGGGCCCTGGAACGCCACCTCGTCATATGACGTATACATGGTGGACGCACCAAAAGATGACGACGAGGAACGGAAGGACGCACCGAAGGCTTGTTCCCTCGAAAAGCAGTCAAAGCGGCGACGCAAGCGCCGCCCCAAATCCCGCCTCGACAAAAATAGCAATCACACAGACCTAGCATTGGAGCAGGTCGAACCACTGCCGGACAATGACAATCCGGATAATCAAACCGAACAAACAAATCCTATCAAGGATAATGGTCCGGACGACATAACGTCGGACAGACACCCGGAGCAGCAGACTGCCCGTAAAAGGCTTGTTGCCACCGCGAGGAGTCTGAAAAAGCAGAAGCAAAGGCTCAAGGCCGCGCAAGACACACTCCAAATCAGATGGAGTAAAATACTCAACACTGCAGCAAGGTACGGCGACAATCGCCCCTCCAAGAGCTACCCAAAGCGGAAGCTGCTACCCGAATTCGATGAGGAGGCCCCAGAACCCCCACAACCAAATATCAAAGCATCCACCTGGTCGGATAGACGACCCCTCTACCAACACAGAGCGGCATACAACGCCGCTCACAATACAATACGCGACCCATGTGAGGGCTCGCACCCAAAGGACGGCGCAACAAGATCCATCTATGGACCACGCAAGCGCGCCCCAGCATACAATGCAACACAAACATCCGAACAACGCGGTACACCCAGCTACAGGGGTGCCGCACACCCCCTATGTTTCACCGATGAGGTGCTGGACCACGAATTCCCAGAGGGATTCAAGCCCGTAAACATAGAGGCATACGACGGAACAACAGACCCTGGGGTCTGGATTGAGGACTACATCCTTCATATACATATGGCTCGAGGAGATGATCTCCACGCCATCAAGTACCCACCCCTCAAGCTCAAAGGGACAGCTCGTCACTGGCTCAAAGGCCTCCCCGAAAGCTCCATTGGAAGTTGGGAAGAGCTCGAAGACGCCTTTCGGGCAAATTTTCAAGGGACTTATGTCCGACCTCCGGATGCGAACGATTTGAGTCATATAACTCAACAGCCCGGAGAGTCAGCCCGAAAGCTTTGGAACAGGTTTATCACTAAAAAGAACCAGATTGTCGACTGTCCGGACGCCGAAGCCTTGGCAGCTTTCAAGCATAGCGTCCGTGACGAATGGCTCGCCAGACACCTCGGCCAAAATAAGCCGAGAACGATGGACGCATTAACAAACCTCATGACCCGCTTTTGCGCGGGTGAGGACAGCTGGCCAGCCAGATGCAGCACCAGCGACCCCTGTACATCTGAAGTTAGAGATGGAAATGGGAAATCACGGCGCAACAGCAATAACAAACGCCGTAATAAATAAGACAGCACAAAGGGCACGGTAGTAAATGCCGGATTCAAAAGCTCTCGGCCAGGTCAAAAGCCGCCCCCTAAAGGCACCAGGGATGAATTGTCCAGCCTCAACAAAATTCTGGACCAAGTATGTCAGATTCATAGTACCCCTGGTAAACCTGCTAACCATACCCATAGAGAATGTTGGGTCTTCAAGTAGTCCAGCAAGCTCAACGCTGTACACAAGGGGGAGGATACACCAAGTGAAGACGAGGACGAGCCCCCCAAGCAAGACATGGGGGAACAAAAGAAATTTCCACCAGAAGTCAAAACAGTAAACGTGTTACACGTGATCAAGGGAAAAAACAATGCGGCACCCCCAGGAAAATATACCCAAGTGCCTATCACCGCGAAGTCATGTCACTAGTCGTCTCAACCGATCACTTTCGACCATCGCGATTACTCAGCAAGTATCTGACACGCAGGATGGGCTGCCCTGGTATTAGACCCAGTAATTGGCGGATATCACTTCACACGAGTCTTGATGGACGGCGGCAGTAGCCTAAACCTAATATATCAGGATACAATCCGCAGGATGGGGTTAGACTCCATACAAATTCGCCATAGCAATACTACCTTTAAAGGAGTAACGCCAGGCCTAGGGGCTCGTTGTACGGGCTCCCTCCTACTACAAGTTATATTCGGCTCCCCCGATAACTTCCGTCGCGAGCATTTAACTTTCCACATCGCTCTGTTTCAAAGCGGCTATCAAGCACTGCTCGGACAAGAAGCTTTCGCTCGCTTTAATGCAATACCACACTACGCCTCCCTCACACTCAAGATGCCCGGTCCATGTGGCATCATTATAGTGCACGGAAATATCAAGCGATCTCTGCGCGCCGAAGAGAGTGAGGCTGCCTTGGCAGCCGCACACTAAAGGCGCCCGGACCAGCGAAAGCATCCAATAGGTCGTCAAGACCTCAGACACAACTAATCGAGTCCGGCGCTGCTACTTATACCGAATAAACGGTCACACCCCTATTTGTCGATACAAGGGGCTCAACACGCGCAGACAAGTGGCAATTTCTTCTCACCTCGAATTACACATGGTTTCTTTAACAAACTATCTTTTTGCATGACAACTTTTTTTCACCTAAATTCCTCTCTTTTACAGACGATCATCGTACTACACCCGTCCAAGATACGGCACAACGGAGACCAGGCGCAGACGTGCAGCAGGGACCCGCTGCAAGGATTCTTTTTAGATTAAGACCCTGCGTAAACCTTTTTTACTGTCTCTTGTTGATACATATCCACCGTTGAGAAGGATGCTGACGTCTTGGCATGTGGCCACGCCAGAACAATGCACGTACCTAGACACAAGGGGCTTTTTACAAAGGCCAATATTTAGGCCCAGTTTATACCACAAAGACCGAATACCTTAGGGAGTGTTCGGCGTCGCGAGTTTGGCCCTATATGCATCAGCTCCGAATCATTGTCTTTGGTCAAATGTTGGGTTTGCCCAGCTCCTGTGTTTTGGTGCCTTACGTTCCACTTTACCGGCTAAGGTAGCACCAGGAGAATTACTGCGATTGTGCCCTGGTTCATCCGGATGAGCACCTCAGTAGAGAAAGCCGAAAACTGACTGTCATGGTATAGCGTGAGACTGGTCAACCACTCGATGACATGTGGGAATGTTAGAATTCCTCCGCCTTAACGAAGGGCCGTTTTCCGGCCAGGCATGTACGCACCCCGAGATCGGGAGAGTGCGGAGCCACCAGGGGCTATCTAGTAGCCCCACTGTCAAACTCCTATGGCTAAGTGAAAGTGCTAAAGCATTATAGTCCGGTTGCCTCGCTCGCTCCACTATCACCTCCTTAATAGGACCAAGACGTTGGGTTAAGTGTGAATGCGTGTTTTTGCGAGCACCTCCGCATTATATGCGTGAGGGTTAAAGCCGACGGCTGCAATCTTTCAGGTTATACACATGTATACATAAACGGCCACCTAGGAGGCATCATATTACTTTCAGGCAAAAGTATAAAAATAGCCTTATAAAAATTTATAAAAGCATTTCGCTTACAATGAGATTACATATCACTCAAACATAATATTTTTTGAGAACTGGGTCTCTATCAAACGAGCACCCTCAAGAACTTCTTCAAAGTAGTGCTCAGCAGCCCTTCGACCTATGGCCGAATCCTGCGCTGCAACAGTGGTAGCATCCATCTCCGCCCAGTATGCTTTAACACGGGCAAAGGCCATCTGTGCGCCCTCTATGCACGCCGACCTCTTCATCGCATTAATACGCGGCACCACGTCAAGGAACTGCTGCACCAAGCTGAAATAGCTGTTCGGTTTTGACCTTTCCGGCCATAGCTGATCCACAACAGACCTCATGGAAAGTCCGGACAACCTATTCAGTTCGGCCCATTCGGCTAATTGGTCAGTCAATGAAAGTGGACGCTCGGGAGAATGGAATTGTCTCCAAAACAGCTGGTCTACTTCATGGTCCGTCTGACCCTGGAAATACTTGGCCGCATCGGCAGCGCTCGCCATATATACATCCTCCGAACTCCACAGCCGATTGAGAGGGGCATACCGTGGATCTCCGAACTTCCTCCATGGCATAAAGGATTTCCCAGCCACAATATCCCCGGCTTCCCGCAGCTCCTCCTTCTTTGCCCTCATAGCAGAGCGGAGGTCCTTTTTCGTTGCAGCAGCCTTCTGAAGGTCCGATGCCTTCGCTTGGTTTTCCTTTTCAAGAACCCGGCAACGGTTGGCAGCGGCTTTTAATTCTATGGCCATCTTGTCTCGGCTCTAGCCATGCGCGGCCTTCTCGTCTTGCAACTCTTCGGCCGCCTTCAAAGCAGCCGCATTACCCAACCTCGCTTGTTCCTTGGCTCGGGCAAGTTCCGCCCGCAAGGCTTCAACAGTGGCAGCTCCATCTGCAGTCACAACATATTGAAGATACTGGCATCATGCCGCTCTTCCTATGTGGCCTTTACTAGATAATGATACTTACCCTGTGCCTCGTCATGCCTTTTGTTAACAAGCTCGATGTCGGCGTCTGCCGCATCCAACTGCCGTTCTAAATGGGCAAATTCGCTAGTCCGGCTAGCCACCGGAGCTTCCATCACCTGCACATAGAGGCAATATGGTTATTACCTGGGAATATGATCCTCTGTTCGCCGTCGTTTCCGACGACAACCAGAGTCTCAGGGGCTACTATCTACACAGGGCACACCTAGCATGTGCAGGACTATCATACATTCTTTCACGTACCTCAAAGTCTGTCAGTAGACTCATAAAAGCTTCATGCAATCCGCTTTCGGCGGACGATATTCTCTCCATCACCATATTCATCAGCACACGGTGTTCATCTGAGATGGCCGCTCGCCCCACCAACTCCCTCAGAACATCCGATCGCACACTATACGGTGCCGGACTCTTTTGTCTGCTCTCTTCGAGAGCCGGACACTGGGAGTTTCGGGGGTCAATTGGATTATCTTCCGGTCTCACAGACTCGGAGAGGCCCTCCGCGACGACACTTCAGGGTCGCCCACTTCCGGAGTGGAGGAGTCCGGAGGAGGCGTTTCGCTCTCCATCATCTCTGAAAGAAGATCCCCCGAAGACGAGCTCATTTGAGAGGGGCTAAGGCTCGAACTGCAAAAATATATGCGGTGGTTATTTTCTCAGAAGAAAAAAGATGACATATTTGTACTATTAAAGTATTTCGGGTCACTTACGACTCGCAGGAGAATCGATCCCCCCGTGGACTTTGTGTGGCAACAGCGCCCCCCAAGGTAGGACCCTCTGTGGAAGACTTCTTCTCCCGTTTGGAAGCTTCGGCTTCCGAATCCCGGGCGCAGTCCTTTTCCTCTTCTGGTCGTCTTCCTTCATGGAGACGCTCGCTCCCTCGGTTAGAATGGGCTGCGTTGGGGGCCCGCGTCCGCCCGCATTATCCTCCACAGTATCTTCCTTCAAGGGCTCCGGGCAAGGTGCGGTCTGGAGCATCTTTTCCAATACCGGATTTTCCAAACCCTCAGGGAGGGGGGCCGAACACCGAATCAACTTCGCCTTTGTTAGCCAGTCCTGGTAAAAAAGCGGACTCTCAAAAATAACTTCATAACAAAGGAGAGATAGTATGTTCGGCCGGAAGATGCCTTACCTGTTCGGCGGCGCGGTTACTACTCAGGCCCACGTCCTTGGTGATTTCCGGACACTCCACCTGAGGTCCGAAGAATGACTTGTACATCTCCTCGTGCGTCAGGCCGAGAAAATTTTGAATGACACGTGGTCCCTCGGGATTGAACTCCCATAGGCGAAGAGGCCGGCGTTTGCAAGGCTGGACTTGACGAACCAGCATAACTTGTATTACCGCAACCAAACTGAAATCTCCATTGAAGAGATCTCGAATGCGGCTTTGCAGTATAGGCACGTCCTTGGTTGGACCCCAGCTCAGACCTCAGCTGATCCATGACATCAGCTGTGGTGGAGGGCCCGAGCGGAAAATAGGGGGGCCGCCCACTTGGCACTTCTAGGAGCCGTGATGTAGAACCACTCCTGTTGCCACATTTCAGACACCTCTGGGATGGAACCTTTGGGCCACGGAGCTCCCGTCATCTTGCGTATTGAGGCACCTCCACACGCTGCATGTTGCCCCTCGATCATCTTCGGCTTCACTTCAAAGGTCTTGAGCCATAGGCCAAAGTGAGGGGTAACCCGAAGGAAGGCCTCGCACACGACAATAAATGTCGTGATATGAAGAAAGGAGTCCGGAGCTAGATCATGGAAGTCTAGCCCATAGTAAAACATCAAACCCCTGACGAAAGGATCCAGAGCAAGGCCTAGACCTCGGAGGAAGTGGGAGACAA
Source organism: Triticum urartu (assembly GCF_003073215.2). Taxonomy (NCBI): domain Eukaryota; kingdom Viridiplantae; phylum Streptophyta; class Magnoliopsida; order Poales; family Poaceae; genus Triticum; species Triticum urartu. Next base: position 114,866,869 of record NC_053023.1, on the reverse strand, counting down.
ACACGACGTTCTCGTTGGGTTCGGGGGTGGGGACGGCCTGCCCTCGGGGGGGGGGGGCAGCCGATGCAAAATCTCGGCGGTCAAATATCTGGCCTCCCTCAACTTTTTGATGTCTTCTTCCATGACGGAGGAAGGCACCCATCGGCCTTGAAGGCTAGATCCGGACATGACTAAAGGTTCGGAGCACCTGACTTGGACCTTGGGCGCTTGAGCTTGAGGTGGGGGGAAGGATTCGATTGAGCATGGGAGGGAAAAATAAAAGCCTTGTCCCTTTATAAAGAGGGTGAATATCAAGCGTCCTCTCCGTGTCCGTTTGGACTTGCCTATAATCTAGGAGTCCTAGAAGCGGTTGGGTTACCCACGCCCGTATTGATGAGAATCCCGGAATAAGGGGACATGATCTCTGCTTTAACAAGACGTGCCAAGGAAACCGCCTCGCATGACGCGCTGAGGTGGGATAATGAAATGACTCGGATAAAGGCTTGGCCGTGGTGTGTCACACTACGGAATACGTCAGCAGATTAGATTTGTGTAAATGTTACTCTCTATGGCAATATGTGAAAACTTATTTTGCAGAGCCGGACACTATCTTTGTGTTCAAAATCTTCTATGAAGTACTTAGAGGAGGAACCCGCCTTGCAATGCCGAAGACAATCTGCGCGCCGGACTCGTCGACATTGAAGCCTGGTTCAGGGGCTACTGAGGGAGTCCTGGATTAGGGGGTATCCGGACAGCCGGATTATATCCTTTGGCCGGACTCCTGGACTATGAAGATACAAGATTGAAGACTTCATCCCGTGTTCGGAAGGGACTTTCCTTGGCGTGGAAGGCAAGCTTGGCGATCCGGATATGCAGATCTCCTACCATTGTAACCGACTTTGTGTAACCCTAATCCTCTCCGGTGTCTATATAAACCGGAGGGTTTTAGTCCGTAGGACAACAAACACAACAACAATCATACCATAGGCTAGCTTCTAGGGTTTAGCCTCTCCGATCTCGTGGTAGATCTACTCTTGTACTACCCATATCATCAATATTAATCAAGCAGGACACAGGGTTTTACCTCCATCGAGAGGGCCCGAACTTGGGTAAAACTTCGTGTCCCTTGCCTCATGTTACCATCCGGCCTAGACGCACAGTTCGGGACCCCCTACCCGAGATCCGCCGGTTTTGACACCGACAGAAGCCATTCACTGTTCTCAAGCCATTCAGTCTGAATATAATGGCCACAGAAAAATCTGTCAGGAAAGGTGGCAGGCAACGCAGAGGCAATACAGATCTAGATCTGCCTCCAGATCTGTATGAATTGTAGAAGTCAGATCCTGAGGAACGGTCAGCGCATGACCCGAATCCAATGGATACGAAGATACTGGGCTGAACAGTGGTTCAAGTATAACTTTGTAACCCCTGAATATGCAGAGAAGAATGCTATCAAGCACCCATGGGTAGATATTCTGCATAGGAATCTGCAGCCAAAGTCGAAGCCTAAAGCCATTGCTCAAGGCTTCTACCCATGCATGGTCCGAGGACCAAAGCCTGAGAATGCCGACCCATCATATATGTTATGGTGTCGCAAAGACAATCTATTCAAGCGCAACTATGAGTTTTCCAAGGAGTCAGCTACAAAGAACAAGAAGGAGCTAGGACTCAACTTCAACCCTGGTCCATCTGCTCCAAGGGCTGATGGCACACGCGATGCCAATCCAAATGTCATCGGCCCATTCCACAACTTCGATGGCCTCCTCTGTCACATCACTGCTCAGAGGGCTACGGTGGATCAATCTGCTGATGACGCAGATTCTAAAGGTACACCAGGACCACCGAAGCAGAAGAAGGAGACAAAAGCTTTGAAGCCCTCTGCCACACCAAAAGCTTCAAGTGTGAATCTGTTGACCACTGCACCTCCTGAACCCAGTGTGCAGTCTAAAGATTTGTCTCGTGTCTCCAAGAAGGCCGAGAAGTCCAAGAAAACCAAGGTGCCCAATAAGATTTCTGGGCATGAACTAACTCCTGCTGCTGTTCTGTGAAATGAAGAAGACACCATTGATCTGTCCAGTGATGAAGATCTTGGTGATGACGCACTTGAGCAGCTGATCAAGAGCAAGCAACAGGCGGAGATCTTCAACGATCTGCCCCTCTTTGATGTTGACATTCTAAACAACTTCATCGACGAGTGGTTCGATGACCAAAGCATCAATATTGATGATCTTCAGCTCCCTATGGACATAAGCGTCACATTTCATGGAGCCATTGCTAATGAGTTGTCCCTGGCTCAAAAAATTGTTGAACTCAAAAACAAGATTGATTATGAGAAGGCTCATTTCAAGAATAATATGGACAAGCTCAGTGTGGCTGATGTGCAGATCTTCAAGAAGATGTTGCATGATCTCAAGGAACAGTTTCACAAGAAGAGGGAAGAAGCCAAAGGCTCTCGTGAGCGCATGAAGTACTACGCGCAGAAGTGCGTTCAAGCACACAATGAAGCTGAAAAGTGCAAAGCTCCTGGGCGTCCTAGCATAGACCCCAGAATGGCTACCATGACAAAGAAGAAGTCCGCTGATGCCCAAAGTAAAGTACCAAGGCAGGAAGAACCTTGCATTGTCTTCCCTGCCAGTATGACAGGCTCGAAGCCTAAGGTCACCTCGGCAACTTCAGAGCTGAAGAAGACAAGGGCAGCTGAAGCCGAAGCCAGGAAACGCAAGCACAAGAGCGTGCTGCAGCCACTGAGCCCCTCAATGTACCCATTTCTATTGCTCCTCCTTCCTCAATCAACCAAGAGCGTCGTCTTGTGATCCATGAGCCTGCTTCCACAAAGGCTCCTGAACATGAAGAAGTTCCAGCTGCTGACACCATCACAGCTGAAGACATTGGGCATGATGACAATGTTGAAGATGATGTAGTCCTTCCTCAACTCGAGCCCCAACCGGTATCGTCGCCTGCTCCAACGAGCAGTGAACTAATCAACATTGGTCGTCCATTGACGCCAATTGCTCAGGATGACTCATGGGTCGAGCGCCCTCAGCAAGACACCCCCGTCCATGATGAGACACCCAGAACTACACCACTTCAAGTCACCACTCCGGTGCTTGACAATGACAACTACATGGTGCAGGCCACTCCCTCTCCAAAGGCGTCGCCCGCATTTCGTAGGCTTCACAAAGGCCCCAGGCCCCAGGTCACCACGTCGAGCATTCCAGAAGGGGAGATGCACCAAAGCTCGGTAGCACGTCAAGTGTTTCCTGAAGCCATCCCTACTATGAATGTATGCGTCTGAAGCCAAAGCTGCTGAAGACATTCTGGCTGCATCAGCCGATGAAGATAACGAAGAAACAAGAGAAGGAGAAAGAGTTGCCACACCCCCTGCTCCTGATCAAGTCATTCTCGAGGAGAATGTGATTGTGGCCGACCCTCCTATCATTGAACAAACGGAGGTTGAAAACACTGAGGCTGCCACAAACAACACCACTGTAGCCAATGACACTGTCATGGCTGAAGACAATGTGGATCCTGAAGCCAATGCAGAAGCTGAAGCCACTGTTCCTCCTCCAAGGCCTCACACCATTGAACATGACTATGATCATGGTCAGCTTGTCACAGTTAGATGGCCTATTATGGTTCCTCCCACTACTCCCGGACCATAGTATGACTATCATGTGGAGCAGAGGCCACAAGTTTAGAAGCCCAAGCCACGGCTGCCAAGGCTTCCAGGTGTTGCAACCACACCAGGTTCTTTCAATGTGCACAGCTTCAGAGAGCATAACACCTTCTTTGATAGTGCCAAGAATCCCTACTCGAAGTCAAAGATCTCTTTAGATCGACTCTGGAGCCATCAGCAGCGCAACTACTACTCCTGCATTCTGTAGATTCAAGAGCGAATCTTTCCACACATGCGTCTTGACTATGAAGCTATTGTTGGGCTGCCCTGTCTTGAAGAAGCACTTGAATGCTTCAGGGATGTTGGTCTTCTTCCATTTGTGATGGACAAAGAGCACTAGAATGAAGAGCTTCTGCTGCAGTTCTATGCTACACTTCACATTCATGGCTACGACGGGGATCCGAAGACATGGATCCTTGAGTGGATGTCAGGTGATGTACACCATGAAGCCAAAGCTCAGGACATTATCGAGCTTACTTCCCTACCCACTCCAGGCGAGTTCTACGAGCCTTGTCGGGGAATTGTCACGACAGATGTCCTAGTGTGAGGACTTAGTCATGAGGCCAATGCATATTTGTAGTAGCTTGAGGGGGGTTGAGTGGAATCGAGAGATCCAACACAAGACAAGGATTTAGATAGCTTCGGGCCCCAGGAAACATCATCCGGTAATAGCCCTACATGCTGTTTGTGGCTAGATCTCATTATGCTCATGAGAGAGTCACCGCATAAGCCGGCTCCCCCTTTGTGTCTAGCCCTAGAGATTGTTTCTTGCAGATTCTCCCTCTTTTGGGGAGCCCTGCCCCTCCTTATATAAGTTGAAGGGGCAGGTTACATGACTAGTCCTAGTAAGATTAGGATTACTCTATTACAAGTGGAGTCCTAGTCTTGCTTCCTTTGCAGGAGAATATTCCTTATGTCTTTCTCTTAAGTCGGCCCACCATCACATGAACCGACCTTCTGGGCCTTGGGCCTTGTCATCCATCTGACCCACCGTTGGGGTCATCAGTAAGTCACCAAATACTTGCCGGGTCTCTGTGAGCCGCCAAGTCCGATCGGGTCATACTTCCGGCCGGGTCATACCGCGGGGTATATCCCCGACATTAGCCCCTAGTTTAATTTGGATTTATCCATGTTAAACTGATCGTGCAAATCAAGACCAACTTTGATAGATTATACGCCGGGTCGAAGGTTCTTTTGAGCCGGCATTTGATCATCGTTAAGTCCTTGTCATTTCCTTACTGATATGTACATGTCCATGATCTCATAGCAAATCTTCTTTAGCAGATATGTTTCAACTTTGTCAATGCAAAAAATCCAGATACTTCTTTTGAAAAGTCTGGGTCAATAGGCCAGCTTCAGAGTCAATTTGCTGACATTGGTCTCTTGTAGAGAAATATTGTGAAGAATAATCCACTTGAGTCGGCTTCCAAAGCGCCGGCTTAAGAAATATTGGTCTTGAAATACTCATCTAATATTTAGCCGGTTTGAAGATGTAGAACTTGCCGGTTTAATAGTACCAAAATTGCCAGTTTGTAAATACTGATGGCATCGAGTCATAATTGTTGCCGACACCGGGTCATAATGATTGGTGACGCCGGGTCAATCTGATTTGCTCAAAACTGAGAATTCGAAAGTATTTCTCCTTATATCTGTGTTACCTGTAGCCCCCAAGTGTCAGATTGTCATGCTTGCATCAACCTGGGACCTGTAATTGTCTTATGCTCACAAAAACTTCAACTGGTGTACCCCCAAGGGCCGGGTCATTATGCAATAATGAGCATGGACTTTGTAGATGTAGACTTGAGCAGCGACATGTAGCCCCCAAGGACCAACTCAGTAAGATAATATTGAGCTGGGACTTTATAAATATTTCCTTGAAAAGAATATCATATGTTGTAATCCTCTCCCTGGGGCTCAACCCCACGTCCATAAGGTTAAGAGGTTTGTACTCTTCCAACTGAGTAATGGACCTTTCAATATAATGGATTTAAGACTTGTGTACCTTGAATTGTTGACAGGAGCAATTGGTAGCCCCTAAGGGCCGGCTCATTACAATGTGATGAGTCGGGTCTTCAATAAGGCCAGTAAAAATGACTTTGCATTATCCCCCAAGTGCCATGGTGCATGCTGGCAGTGACATGGGACTTGCACATTTGATGTAATCTCAACTTGAATAATGTAGCTCCCAAGTGTCGGGTCGTAAGCCTGCAGCGACTCGGGACTATTCCTTCCATTGCAGAATAAATTATATCCATTGATAAAATAATATCCATTGCGCTGAAGCGACTTTGAAAACCTCAATCTTAATATTGGTTATTGATAACCATAATAAAATCCAGCCATGTTGGCAATTAAAGATTTGAATAATATAACCCAGTTTGAAAAACCGGTTCCTGTGATATTGAATCGTACTGCTGGTTTAGGATACATGTGCAGTAAGGGTAATAACCCAATCTTTAGAAGCCAAAACTTCCAAATGTTTATGATTGTCATATGATGGCGACTTATCATCCAAGGTCAAGCCGGGTTAATCGAAACCACATATATGCTTCAGATGTGAACAAAAAGTCTCAAGACAAACCCAAAAGACTATTTTCAAAAAACTTAAGCAAAATAGAAAGAAGAATTTGAGGTTTATGATTCGAATACCAAAGGGGTTAAGATAGGATTCGAATACGATCATGTAGCCCCCAGTGGCTTTGGCGTTGCGCTGATCAAGAGGGTACCGACAACTATGTTCTCTTTGGTTCGAATACGACCTATGTGTGAACAAGAAGCCCCCAAATGACATTGCTGATTCGAATAAGATCAAAGTCGGACCCAAAAGGGGTTAAGCTATGATTCGAATACGATCAAGAAGCCCCCTAGTGGGCTTGGCATTGCGCCGATCAAGAGGGTACCGACAACTATGTTCTCTTTGGTTCGAATATGACCTATGTTTGAACAGGAAGCCCCCAAATGACCTGTAACTATGGCTATGAGCCGGATCAAAGGCTAATCATAGCTTAGCTCAATAAGCCGGAAGCCCCCAAGTGATATATTTCTGAGCTATGCTCGCTGGGTGCCTATGTTTGAGTTGTGTTGTGCAACAAACTCTCTTTGGTCCCTATAATTTTTTCTGAAAAATCAAACTTGCGAGAGATGAATTCTTTTTAAACCGGAATTTCAAACCGGATATTGAGAGCTTCAAAGCTTTGTGGGAGACAGGTTTACCTTGAGCCGGATTTTAAACCGGCATTCTTCATATTGAATCGGAAATTTTCTAACGGCCTTTAAATTCTTATCAATATAGCAGTAGTATCCGGGGCCGGGTTATTTTTTCCCTGCAATGACCCGGAGTTCTGGATTATTGATACTGGCCAATTTTGCCGAGTCATGCCACTGTAGCCCCCGAGTCTTAAGGTGACTCGAGGAGTTGTCTTAAGATTCTCCATATTTGACCGTGATACAAACCGGTATGAGTCCTTCAACAGCTCAATGATATAACTTGTCCTGCATTGGCGAACTTGCAAGCCAGCGTAATTTTCCTTTTAAAGAAAACAATATATAATATAAAAATATACTGGATGGTTTTCACCTGATATGTTAAGCCAGAAATTATCCACTGCGGAGTTGATGATCACCACAGTGACGTTGAAATTAATCACGGCCGAGTCGGCCGCGGCGTTGTAAGCCGGTGCGGATGGGGAGAGTCGGCAGCGGCGTTCTAAGCCGGTGTCGACGAGAGAGTCGACCGCGGCATTGGAAATGGCACGGACATAGGCGAGTTGGCCATGGGCACGGACAATAAGTCAGTCGCGTGTGTTGATGTAGCGGGGGTGACAACTTGCGCATGACGAGCGCTAGGGCAAAAATAATATTTGCTCAACTCCTTTCTGCAACACCTTTTTGTAAGGAATAATGGTCCTGTGAAAAAAATATCATAGACCAAGTAATTGTTCTTTTGATAAAAACAATACGTGCTAATAAAACAAACTTAGATGGATATCACCTGATTTACTTGGATGACGGATGATCCTTCAACGCGACGGAGTCGGCTCAGACAGACCGGCGACTCAATATAGCCCCGGCGGCTCATCATGGCAGAGGCGGCTCAACGTGGCTCCGATGGCTCAACATAGCAGCGAAATGGAGGCATCACCATGGCGGCGGCTCAGAAACTGCAGCGGTAGCGTGTTCTGTGACGGTGGAGGCAACGACTCTCGAAGTGGCAGTGGTAAATCATAGAAGCCACGGGGCAGACATAGAGGCAGCGGTGGCGGCCCACAGTTGGTGACGTGAGGCTGGTGACTCGGAGCTATACGCGATGACTGTTTGCGACCACGGGTTTTACTCCTTCGGGTTGCAGCTGACTTGTAGAACTCACATCTGCGTAGTATCAAAACAACAGTCACAGCAGATCACTTTTATGACAATAGGTCACCTTTGACCATCGGTCCACACCAGCATCTATGGAAGAATACTCAAGATCGTTTGCAGTGTACAGGAACATCCTCAACTTGCTAGCATGTCCACACGGCAGCTCTGATGCGGAGGCAATAGCGACCAGCAGCACGGATGTGAAGCGAGCACGGCGCGGATGCAACACCTTGGAAGGGTCGGCAGCAGAAATGACACAACAACCGTGGCAGTTTTGACGAACAGAAACGGCAGCTGAAGCAGCTGGACACAGCGCGGTCAGAACTCCAGTGGTGTCGGCGGCTCAAAGCTCGGCGAGCTTCGGCGTTGATGAGACCGCTCACCTGAGGCGTCGCGTTTGCCCGAGGTGAAACTAGCGAGGCGCAGGCGGCGGCTTAAACCGCTTGAAACGGACGCGAGTCGACCCAAGGGCCGGCAGCGCATCGTGTGCCAGCTCAATGCGGGGAGACCCTCCGGTGGCGTCTCAAAGCGGGACAGTCCAGGCGCAGCCCAGGGCCGGCCACAGCGGAGCAAGGGCTCATGCTCATCGACGTAAGTGCCGTGGAGGCGGATGGATCCGAGCCATGACGGAGACGGGAACGAGTCGGTGATGGCGATCCAGGGGAGGCGAGGCGCGACGGCAACTCGGACGGGAGACGAGGCACGGCAGCGACTCGGAAGGACGGCGGACTGGCGCCAGCAAGGCGAGCCTCAAGAGAACCACAGCAGGAGGCAGGCCGGCTTGAAGGAAAATCACTATAGCGAAAAACTGGGTCACAACTGTATCCGGTTCATTGCCTCTTTTTTAAGGGTAGCCACAACAGCGAAAACAGGGAACAGTAGCAGCAATTTTTCGGGTAGCAGGTCGACGCATCAAGCCCCCATCGGAAATCATCTCTGGACTCTTTAAAAACCAGGTACAGTATTTGAAAACCAGAAAGTGACATGAGCAGCCACTTGAAAAGCCTTATGTGAAATCCATTGTAAGGTAATGATTGGCCTAGAATCTGTGCCCTTGAGGAGTTTTCTTTTCCATGTAGTAAACAGAGATTTATGTCAATCAACTTTCCTGCAGGCTTTATCTTCACGCCAGAGGGCGGCAATCAAACCCGGTTGCTAAATCGGACTAGTTGACGTATTTTGCAATACTTTTGCTTCGGAAAAAACTCCGATTGATCTCGGCGACTTTTGGACGCGTACAGACGCAACCCTAACTCCCGATCTCAATCTTGTATCCATCCTTCCAAAGTTTAATGAGCAGGATTAATTAACCCGGCTGACAGCAGGCTTCCTGTGCGATTGTTCCATGTCGGCTCTTTTTCATCTGATCACATTGCGAGCTTCTTGATCCCTAGGATAGATCCCTCCAATAACTCAACACCACCATGCGCAGGCCCCACGGTGGGCGCCAACTGTCGTGGAATTGTCACAGCATATGTCCTAGTGTGAGGACTTAGTCGTGAGGCCAACGCATCTTTGTAGTAGCTTGAGAGGGGTTGAGCGGAATCGAGAGACACAACACAAGACAAGGATTTAGACAGCTTCGGGCCCCGGGAAACATCATCCGGTAATAGCCCTACATGCTGTTTGTGGCTAGATCTCATTATGCTCATGAGAGAGTCGCCGCATAAGCCGGCTTCCCTTTGTGTCTAGCCCTAGAGATTGTTTCTTGCTGCTTCTCCCTCTTTTGGGGAGCCCTGCCCCTCCTTATATAAGTTAAAGGGGCAGGTTACATGACTAGTCCTAGTAAGATTAGGATTACTCTATTACAAGTGGAGTCCTAGTCTTGCTTCCTTTGCAGGAGAATATTCCTTATGTCTTCCTCTTAAGCCGGCCCACCATCACATGAAGCGGCCTTCTGGGCCTTGGGCCTTGTCATCCATCTGACCCGCTGTTGGGGTCATCAGTAAGTCACCAAATACTCGCCGAGTCTCTGTGAGCCGCCAAGTCCGACCGGGTCATACTTCCGGCCAGGTCATACCGCGGGGTATATCCCCGACAAGCCTGGTTGTCAGCGTCATCGAGATGAACTGCAGAGTATCTTCCAGAGGACCAAGCCAAATATGAGTGAAATGCTCAGTATGATGAAGCCACTACCTCAAGATGCTGAATACCCCAAAGAGTTCTTCGTGAAGGACCTCGAGTACTTTCCACACACAGTTTATCATATTCTGAGGCGTACTCTATGGCCAATCAAGGGACACTCTTCTGAAGCCAAACTTGAAGGAGCCATGAAGACTTTGGTATTTTATATCATCAATGGCATCATATACAATACCAACGATTTCTTCATCAGACAACTCGCTGCATCTGAAATATGAGAGTGCCACATCGTGCCAACACCGAAGCCACTGCAAGTACGGTTGCCCAAAGGTCTCAGAAGCGATCTCGTGTACTCAATGACCGAGAGCTTCTTGTGGCCTTGCATCAGAAGTAGGATAAGCATCATGACTGGCTAAAGTGTCAGAGGCAGAGTATCTTGCTGGATGTCAATCGCATTCGAAACTTGGCCACCAAGAACTCATTTGTTGCCCATGAAGCCTGTCGGCGGTCTTGGAAGAGTCTCACACTGCTTTGTTCTGAAGACGATCTTCGCAAAGATGGCTTCACTGAGGACTTCAAGTTTGATTCCAGGCCTCCACAAAATGCAAGCTGGCGCCGCATTCCCTCAATTGAAGATTCTGAGCGTTCATCTTCGGCAGCAACTGTTGTTGTGAGAGTCGTCGATGAAGAAGACAATGCCACTTCACCAACCATGGCTACACTGCATCTCGACACTGCATCAGGCCCATCTGCACCACCGAACTCCAACGTCGACCCTGCTCCTTCATCTACTCCTGATGGGAACGCGTAGATACTCTATGTCTTCAAACCTTTTTGGTCTTTAGTGACAAAAGGGGGAGAAGCTTATGAGTTGATAGTCTTCAAGCAGGTCCTTATTGGGTGGTTGCATTATTTTTGCTAAGTCTTTACAACTCTCGTATTTTGAAACATTTGGTTCTTTGAGTTGTAACACCTAAACTCGATGGTCGTCTGCTACTTTTTGTGCTATCTTGTGATGCGATGATAAATTCCGCAGACGTCCATTTTTCATTATGCATGTCATTATCTTTGTTATCTCTTTATATGCATGATGAATTGTCTTCATAAGTTGAAGAGGATCTCCATAAAGTAAAACCTTCCATGTGCATTTGCATTCAAAAGCAAACTACTTATATGCACATCTTCAGGGGGAGCCTTTGCTACTTATGAAGACAATGCCTTAATTCTTAAACTTTCACATACTTTTATCCCCGTTGAAAACTTCAACCGGTTTGTCATAAATCACCAAAAAGGGGGAGATTGTAAGTGCATCTAGTGCCACCCTTAGTTGGTTTTGGAGTATTGACGACAAACTTGGTTGAGGGACTAATGTGTTTGCGATAATTGCAGGATAACACAGGTAGTAGTCCCATATTGATTCGGTTTACCTACCAGAGATGACCCCTGAAAATGTGTGAAGACATTGAAGACAATGGTGGTCTGTGAAGATATTCATAGTGAAGATTATGACATGAGAAGACATTCACATGAAGACTATGGAGTGCGAAGACACACTACTGCAGGATGCTGCTAACGCGACACTACGATCAGAGACCCTTCGAGAAACTGTGTGCGACGCAATAATCGCAAATGGTGGTGTATGAAAACCGTCAAAAATGTATAAATCATTTGCGATGATGGATGCATCAAACACGGTTCAGATTTTAGTTGCCTGTGTGATGAAGGGAATACGGTTCAGTTCAATTAACTGTTTGCGAGGAGGAACAAAATAAACGGTCAGCCAGATGAAGGCGTATGCGATACACAACATAAGGTTCACTCGGATGAACTGTTTGTGATTAGGCAACACAAAAGAAACGGGCAGCCAGATGAAGGTGTGTGCGATATACAGCATACGGTTCAGTCAGATGAACTGTTTGTGATTAGGCAACACAAAAGAAACGGTCAGCCAGATCAAGGTGTGTGCGATATATGCATGCGGTTCACTCGGCCCTTGTCGTCAGTGTGTGACCTCTATGGCAACCGTTCGCTCCCCAGGTGCCTCTTCGTGTACCGTGGCAACCGTCCACCGACTCTTCACCTTTCCCTCTCGATTTGGAACTGTTGTCGCACGCTAGCTCTTCCTCCCTCCTCCATTTGCCTTCACCCTTTCTTCTGCCATTGTTTGATCATCTTCTCCTTGGAGGGAACAGGCTAGAAACGACCCCGTTATTCTTGCCCCGATCTGAATGATGATGCGGTGGAGGAACTCATTGATCAGTGCGACATCATCACCTCGGCTAGTAAGGCAGGTTCGTTCAAGACCATTCTCGACTCAACTAATAACATCATTACAAGGAACCCAAGGGTCCAGGAGCGGTTTGATCTCCCCTATATTCTTCGCCGTGACCCTGCTGACTGGCGCGGGGACGAGGGAAGCCTCGCCTTGTGTAAGTTGATGCCGCTTGATAATGATATGTATGATGTTAAGATGCCATTGCTTGAGGGCAAGGCTTGGGCAGGCACAATTGGAGATTGGGTTGTTTATATTGGGTACAACTGCGAGTGGGAACTTGTGAATGTGTACACTCGTCACCGGGTTCCACTTCCAAAAATCTCAGACGACTGCCGAGAGGTTGAGTACACCAGTATTCTACGTGAGTTCAAATACGATCATGCTGACTATCGTCTACGGAAGATAGCAATTTGTCGAGTTCCCAACCGCTCTTGGGGTTATAGGAATGCTTGTGTTGTCGCTATCTTCTACAAGCTTGTTGCCATCCTTCATAGTTTGACTCGATGGATATTGCTCAAAAATCAGTTTCTATAGACGGATGAGTACTGTAATGCAATTCAATACGAGGGTCTTGTGTTTGCTGCCACCACTCATGGCACTGTTTTTGCATGGAATCCTTATGCTTTCGGTACATTTGTCTTCACCGTAATTATAATTGTTTCATCCACATGCATGCGGGTTAGCTAGTTTCCCTTTAGTAATTAACCTTCTTGTGTTTCCAAGATCTTGTGAACATTCCATCACCTATACTTGAAAAATTTTATAACCAAGGGGGAGATGACGATGCTGATGATCACAAGCATGAGGACAAGGACGACCGATATACTCAGTGGCGCCTGGCAACTTATTCCTATGGATCACCTCTTCTTGTCTGTATACAGGGCACTGTTGATGTTACTAAGGAAGCACATGTTGTCTCGTATGGTCGCACTCTCCGGACCTATTCCAACATCCGTTGCAGGGTATTCGGGGTGGATACTAGTGTACTGGTGCCAACACCTTCTCCCTGGTTAAGTATTGAAAGTCTTGGAGGAAACTCGCTCTTCCTTGGACAAAACTATCCAATGATGGTGGAAGGCGATACAGCTGCTGTTGACACAACGTTACTACCATTTATGAGAAGCAAATGTATTTATACCTCGGACATTACTATGCTTCCCTACCGTCCCAATATGGGTCCTGACATAGGCCGCTTCAGCCTCGATGATCATTCCTGCGTTGGTCTCGAGATTGACAATAACTGGTGATGGTGTCCTGGACTAGGGGTACTCACCACGTCGTCTCCCGGTCAGTTAGATTAGGCCGTGGACCCCCATGGCCGTATACTCATGGGCCAGTTCGGACAGCTGCCGCATACAAGAAAGATTCCACAAGACTTGGTGGTCAAGGCAAGGACTCCTCCCCCACCGGCGTATTTGGCTAGGACTCTTGTTATCCTAGGCCTCTGGTGCATTATATAAACCAGGGTCAGGCTAGTCGATAGATGTGCATACAATCATACCATAGGCTAGCTTCTAGGGTTCAGCCTCTCTGATCTCGTGGTAGATCAACTCTTGTAATACTCATATCATCAAGAACAATCAAGCAGGACGTAGGATATTACCTCCATCAAGAGGGCCCGAACCTGAGTAAACATCGTGTCCCCTGTCTCATGTAACCATCCACCTTAGACGCACAGTTCGGGACCCCCTACCCAAGATCCGCCGGTTTTGACACCGACATTGGTGCTTTCATTGAGAGTTCCGCTGTGTGATCGGCAAAAGGATCGATGGCTCGTCTGCAGGTCAACTACGATGCCGGCATCTTCATCGCCAGCTCGACTGGTCACCTTGGCTCGACCGAGGACCGTCCTCCATCTCCGATCGTCATGTTTAGATGAGGGCCTTCATCAACATCAACTCCGATCTCTATCAAGATCATGGAGGAATCATCCATGGAGCTCGGGGGCTCAACGTCAACATTGCCCTCGGGCGACCGTGCTGTTTTTTCAAACAGCGAACTTGTATCCGCTGCCACTACCTCTTAGAGTGTCGCTTTGACGATCCCTTTGGTGGAATTGTGCGGAATTGAGTATACGACAACCATGCAAAATTTCGTCGAGTTCCGATGGAGGAATCTCCGGCAATCTACAATATACCGGAGCCCTGTCAAATCTAGACGGGAATCTGGACGAGTTTAGGGCGTGGTCTTCAGAGCCCAGCTCGTAAGTCCTTTGGAAAAACCAACCGTTCATAGGCTGTGGAATTCCCCTATCTACCACCCCTCAAAATTTCAGCTCGATTCGACCGTCCAAACTCCGGGAACCTTTCGATTAGTGCATCACTTTTCAGATCTGTTTCCTGCGCGAACACGGATCTGACCCGAATTCATGTTTCTTTATAAACGTGATATTTGACAACCTTTTTAAAAGGAATTTTCTTCTAAGGTATTCTGTATTGTTTTTAACACGCGCCCATAAAATTTTAATCCTCCTTTGAGGTAATCTTAGCCATCACGCTGGTGTCAAACCAGTCCGGCAATATAGCTCCACGACTGCCGACCTGCGCTAGACATGTCGTCGCTTTTTAAGCCGAGTTCAACTTCTTCGGATCCTCACCTCGGCAAGCCGAATAAGAGTTCGGAATCGTCAAGGATAAATCATCACCAACATCGCCACCCCACGGATTACACGGAGCAGGCACACCGGCATCACCGCATGGTCACTTCATCAAACCAGCATTGGCCGTGTCACAATCTACGGCCTGGGTCGACATGGCCGCACTGTTGCTTCTTCGAGCCAATGTCCATCATGCCGAACTACTTCAACACCTCGGCTACATGGCAGCTACAACTACTCCTCACCGGCCTGCTCCATCACCTCGGCTAGACCGGGGACTTGGCTATTTCTTCATCAACATACTCCGGTGACTTCGGCGTCACCAGCCGACCAGCTTTGTCACGTTAGCTGGACCGAGGGCTTTGCCTCGGCAAGCCAACCTTTGCCAGCATCACTAGGCCATCGCTTTATTGCCCACCAGGCAATGGGTGTGCGGATCGATTCCCGATTTTGGGAGTCGCTTTTCTTCGGAATGCTACAACAAATAAACCAGGTGCTATTAATCCTAACAATTTTTGCTTGTTGGGTTTATTTTCTTAAGAAATTATTACTCTGGTTTGTTCCATCATCTGTACACAGGTCTATCAAATGGCAGCCACATTAAAACGGTCGCGTGGTGGTTCGGTCAGTTTCCGTACATAGTTCGGCGAACGCCGCATCCGGAGCCCGGACCGCCCTGCAAATTTAGGATTTGTCACGCCTTCACTGCATCACGCTGGCGCCCTGCATCGACATTAGCTTCGACGCCAGGCCACATTTCTTTAAATAATTTTTTCCGTAAAGCAATTATGCAAGGATTATATATATATTATTATTATTTCCTGGACCGCACTGTTTTATGTGTGCAGGTAATCGATTTTGACTGCGTTAGGTGGTCACTACTCCGGAGTGTCGAACTCCTTGCTCGGACACCTCAGGCCTGGGGGATGGGACCTCGGCCATGTCGAGGATTGCGAACCTTTTTGGATCTGTCATAGATCAATGGGCGTCTTCGTCCTACCACAAGCCCGAATTGCGTCATCAACACCGAGCACAGTAACCAGCTAAGTTGCTTTCATGCTCAAAAACTTTCAGTTTTAAATTTTGTTCGGTTCGACCAAGCATTATAATTTTCGGCACAAAGTTGTTTGTGACAAAGTTCCTTGTCAAAACTTTGTTTGTGACACGCATATTCAAATACCCCGTTTATTTGGGGGCTCCCTTGATGAAGTTTTTCCTCTTGCATATGATTATACTTATACGGCTTCGTTCATTGTTCGTGTATTATGCCACAATATGTAGCATATTAACCTAAGCGATTTGCAAGCTGGGTTGCCTGGCTCATGTGCTTACCCCTACGTTCCCGATTGTTCGGCTAGGGTGTAAAGGGAGCACCTCTGCGATTGTCACGACCGGGTCATCCGAGCTCTGACCTCAGACTGGGTGAAGCCGAAAGCTAGCGCTCTTATTGTTTTCAATCATGGTCAGCACACAACGGAACTCATGTGTACAAAAAATCTATTGCACAAGTCTCATAGTAATAATGAGCACCAAAGAAATGTATCGGTGGGGGTACTATTTTCTTCGAAGATGCTTCTTACACTTCGTCAGTAATATAGCATAAGTTCCCTGAGCGCGCTTTGTCTATTACAGCCTTATGGCCTGATTGCCTGGTCATCCAAAACACCATCGATACTCTTGACAGGTGGAGTACATGACACTTTTTGGCCCTTGGCCGAAGAGGGAGAAGCTGACGGTCGGTTAAGACGCGTTTAAAGTTCGGGTGAACACAGATATGATACAAGTACTTCGGTACATACAATCATTATACATAAAATTCTTTTACCCAAGTCACTTGGGGGCTCTTAAAATTTATATGAGCTATTTATAGTAAATATGTTTTCTTCTTGGTCGTTGCAAAGTCTTTTTCTACCGCTCCTTTTTCGACGCGAGTGTGTGGTCAATAGCCAGATAACCCATTTTCTCTCTAGTGACCGCTCGAGTTTAGTTCGCTAAACTGGTCTAACGAGCAGCACTCTGCCTTCGGGATAGGAGGATGCAGTCGTAGGCTGACCCGCTTGAAGTCTTGAGATCGGATGTGTCATGTCAAAGCACGACAGAAGCACAATTTTTTTCCAAGTTTTGGATTGGCACCGGACACTTGATCTTGTTCGGACATCAAGTTTTTACTGGCATTTTTTGGTTTTCCAAGCATGTGGCACTTTCAAACTATTTGTGTGCTTTTAGCACAAGTCTCATAGTACAACGCCGGACACCTTTAGAGATTCGGCAAAAACATTCTCGGATATTGCTATATATGCATCGGTTTTGAATTGTGTCTTCGGTCAATAGTTGGGTTGCCCGGCTCCTACGCTTGCCTCTTACGTTCCGCTTTGTTCGGCTAGGTGTGCAAAGGGAGAACCACTGCGATTGTGCTTCCAGCTCACGTGGTTAGGCACCTCAGTGGAGAAAGCCGAAAACTGACTGTCACAATAAGCGTAAACTGGTCAGCGATCCGATTACTGTGTTAAATGACGGGCCATTCATAACATTGGCCGAAGTGTTTACGACTCGACCTCGACTATCGCCGAACACTACCGGGGGCTAGTAACTGGCCTCCCAAACAAAATCCTCAATATTTTGCCCTTACATTAGAGCTGAGGTTTCATGATCATGCTTAGCATGAAAACCCAAAGAAAGGAACCGATAGCGGGACTATTTTCTTTGGAAGACATTTCTTATGCTAAACAGTAATATAACATATCTCTCTGCGTATCTTTGTTTATAAAACCATATGGCCAGATTGCCTTGTTTGTCGTAAATCTTTGCCCTCATAAAGGCTTTATAAAGTAGGACAAACACTCCTCGGCTACTGGCCGAGGAGGTGGAAGCCGATGGTCGGTCAACAAAGTTTTGTACAATGCAGATCCGAGCATTAATGATGTAAAGTACTTGGATACATAGAATCATTACACATAATTTGTGATTTTACTCTAGATATCGATCCTTAATTCGGCCACCCGTGCCCGCATTAAGGCTCGGGGGCTACTGGGCTTCAGGCTTATCATTTACTAATATTAAAGGGGCACATTGATCCCCTGATCTGGTGTTGCCACCCGACCAGTGTCTCGGGGGCTACTGCATTGGCAATCCAGTGCAGAAAATTTAAGTGCAATAGAGTTTTCGAGGAGATTATGATCCTCAGGTTGGTCGGCCGCACCCAACCTGAGTCTCGAGGACTCTGCACACCGTTTTTTGTGTCCCGAAGTATTCTGCCGAGCTAGGAGTTGATCCTCAGACCGATTTTGCAAATCAACCTGAGTCTCAGCGGCTACTGGGGATTAGCGGTATCATGTCATCCTTCAGGTGCATCTCGGGTTTTAGACCGATACACACCTTGAGAGCTACTGGCTATATATCTTGGTAGAGAATAAATTGCACCAATCAAAAATATTGACAAAAAATCGGCCCACAGTCGGGGTGGTGCACCACCTCGGAAGCAGTCCGGCATAAAGCTCGGGCGCCAGTGGCTGGCTCCATAGAGGGCATTCCCGGCATTAAGCTCGGCTACACTCTTTCAACTTTTTTGAACCAAGGTGATATGACACCTCAGATATAGTCCGGCGTTGGAGCCTGGATACAGTCCGGCGTTGGAGTTTGGACATAGTCCGGTGTTGGAGCTCGGATACATTCCGGCGTTGGAGCTCGGAAAGCGGTCTGGCGTTGGTGCTCTGCTGCAAAAGATACCTTGAATGCAGTCCGGCGTTGGAGCTCAGACGCAAGAGGACGCTGCCGCCCGGGAACAACTTCAAACCCGAGGTGTGGCATAAAAATAACACGGCATTGATAAAGGCCGAAGACTTAAAGGGCTCCTCGGATACCCGACGTGTGAGATCTTCGGATTTAGCGCGGCAATCCTCAAGATAGAAGATGGGATGATTTGTTGAACCAGTTTTCAAGACCGATGACCGAAGACAAAGAACTGTTCAGAAGAACCGAGGAGCGTCCCCAACTTGAAGACCAGTTTAGGGGGCTACTAACGGTGTCCTGGACTAGGGGGGTACTCACCACATCGTCTCCCGGTCAGTTAGATTGGGCCGAGGACCCCCATGGCCGTATACTGATGGGCCAGTTCGGACAGCTGCCGCATACAAGGAAGATTCCACAAGACTTGGTGGTCAAGACAAGGACTCCTCCCCCACCGGCGTATTCGGCTAGGACTCTTGTTATCCTAGGCCTCTGGTGCATTATATAAACTAGGGCTAGGCTAGTCGATAGATATACATACAATCATACAATAGGCTAGCTTCTAGGGTTTAGCCTCTCTGATCTCGTGGTAGATCAACTCTTGTAGTACTCATATCATCAAGAACAATCAAGCAGGACGTAGGGTATTACCTCCATCAAGAGGGCCCGAACCTGGGTAAACATCGTGTCCCCTGCCTCCTGTTACCATCCGCCTTAGACGCACAGTTCGGGACCCCCTACCCGAGATCCGCCGGTTTTGACACCGACAACTGGCCCTTCCCAGAGAATCACATTTGGTTCAAAGCAAGTGTTTCCAACACCGACGAGTGGTTGAGCTGAAGTTCATTTCATGGCTTTGTTATTTGTTGTGTGAGAAAAAATTTACTAGAATGTTTTGTTGGAAATGATCTATAATCCAACGTATATCCTCGTTGTCGTTGTGGGTTGATGACTTGTTGTATGTAATCAATGGTACATTTGCATATGCGTCAATCAACTCACGCCTGCTAGTGGTGTCCATATGAACAGTTCTAGTAATTTTAGTTGCAAAAATTGCTAGTGATTTGTAGCTGCATATTTTGACAAATCGTAGTGTTACAAGGTTGACAAATGGCAATGTTACTAGATAAACAAATGTCAATCTTTCCAGTTTGACAAATGGCAACATACCCAAAATGACAGATATGCAAATCTTACCAATTGTTTGTACGTGGTTGCACACGGGTCATGCAAAAGAACCGTTTGCATTGAAGGGATGCAGAAATCCTGCTCGGCACATCTTCCCTTGGCTTCCTGGGGAAGCTGTCGGTTTGCATACGGGTGTTCTAACTAAAACATTTGCGATGAGTGTTTTATATTTCAAAACCATTGATGATTTTTCAAAAGAAAATCATTTGATAAGTCTGTACATTAAGAGAGAAAAATGCAAGTTTGTTCAAACCATATCTTTCATTCAGTCACACTGCGAATTTATATTCATATGATCGAGAATTCGAGATGCAGTATTAAACCCCGAAAAACTATTTCCGGTGGTGGCGGAGGCGGTGTGTCACGCCGTCGTTGTCGTTGTCGACCTCCGGGACGCCGTTGTTGAAGTCTTTAAGGCAGCACAAAATGTTCTTCACTTGTAAATCAAACATCATGTCATCGTGCGATCGACGGGCGTGGCGCGGGAGGACGACATCTGGCGTCGCTGAGAGGTAGCGGTCGATGGCAGCGTACCATGTCGCTGAGGGGGGGGCGCACGGGCACGGGCATGGGCGCGGCGGGTGCAGCAAAATGCACAGGGACTGGCGCCACGGTGGGTGGAGGGGCACGCATGGGCGCGGCGGGTGCAACCAAACACACGGGGGCCGGCGCCACGATGGGTGGAGGGGCGCGCACGGGCACGGGCGGGCGCTGGCATGTACACAAGCTCGCGCGGGTCCGCGGAGACCTCGCTGACACTCGCAGCTTCCAGCTCTGGGATAGTGCTCAGCGACCAGTCCGTCAATGCTATGGGGATGGTCGCTAGCGCGAGCGCGGGGATGGGAGCTGGGACGGGAGCGGGGGCAGCAACCGTCGCGGCCAACTCGTTTTGGGCCATGTCCATGAGGCCCCATTCCTCCTTATTTTCTATCTTCTCCGGCTCGGAGTCAACTTCACCAAACTTGAAGACTAGTGGCAGATGATCATTCTGCGCCATGGCGTTGGTGGAGGTCTGCGGGAGGGAGGGGAACGGGAGGCGAACAGTAAGGCCGCCCGTATTAAACAGCGGCTCGAGCGCCATTAATGGAGAGTAAGGTGGGCGGCCATGGAAGTCAAAGGGCTCGCTTCCTAGTGAGACTATGCAACGTATAGCTCGCACGCTTCCCGGTGAGCCTGCGCATTGGAGGACAGCTTGCACACCTCTCGGTCAGAGTGCGGACTGGACTGCGCTTGCACGCCTCCCGTTCAGTCAAGGTCAAGCAGCTGTCTGCATGGCACCTCCTACAACCATTAAAACCAAGACACATGGTGTCACGCGAATGGTTAACAGAGCGCACACGGTTTGAATTATACAAGCGTTTGAGATATTAAAGTGGCAGCTATTTTTTCAAAATGCCTTTGTTGGCTGTCATTATTCGAGTGCGCCTTCTCTCAAAATGGATACGAAAAATACCACATCAAGTCAGGTGCCATTCCATGATAGCATGCCAAGTTTCTTGAATTTCAGACGAGTTTTGGATTTACTAGAATTTAAAAACCAAGCATCCCAATGTTTTGCCGGCAATCAATGGTGCCCTGGTGTTTAAAATTCATTCCCATTTCTTGCATGGGACCTAAGCATGCATCCAAGGACACAAATTTGATTTTTCAACCAATTTGTATGCACTGGAGCATGTGCATGTAGTTCAAATTTGAATTATGCACATAAATGCATTGAAAACTCAGTTGATGCATAAAAATGTCCAAAAGAACCCCGAAAAATCACAAAAATGGACACAACACTCCTGTTGTTCTATGTTGACACAAGAATTTTTTTGGAATCAATAAGAAGCAGTGGATATCATTTCGTCCCCAAAGGTGGGACATTCCCTACTGAAACCATGATGCTTGTTGTGAGAAGCTCTGGTTTGTGAGAAGCATATACCCAAAGCTGCCCCAAACGGGACAAAAAATTTACCACGCCATGTTGATGCCGCTCCATGAAAGCATGCCAAGTTTCATCAATTTCAGACGAGTTTTGGATTTACTAGAATTTAAAAACCAGGCATCTCAATGTTTTGCCGGCAATCAATGGTGCCCTGGTGTTTGAAATTCATTCCCATTTCTTGCATGGGACCTAAGCATGCACCCAAGGACACAGATTTGATTTTTCAATCAATTTATATGCACTGGAGCATGTGCATGTAGTTCAAATTTGAATTATGCACGTAAATGCATTGAAAACTCAGTTAATGCATAAAAATGTCCAAACAAACCCCGAAAAATCCCAAAAATTAACACAACACTCCTGTTGTTCTATGTTGACATGAGAAATTTTTTGAAAGCAATAAGAGGCAATGGATATCATTTCGTCCCAAAAGGTGGGATGTTCCCTACTAAAACTATCATGCTTCTTGTGAGAAGCTCTGGTTTGTGAGAAGCATATACCCGAACCTGCCCCAAATGGGACAAATTTTTTAACACGGCTGTCGGTGTCCTGGGAACGGGGGTACCCAGACTTGCCTGCCTGCAGCCCAGGGCGTGGCTCCACCAGCGGCTTGGTATGGCCCATCTTCATCAACCATCACTCAAGACCCTCGCTAGGGGCCAAGCCTCGCGAGGCATATGACACAAGACCTCCTCAGAGGCAGCCTCACTAGGCTGGTTCATGAGGAGCGGAGAGATCAAGGCGAGGGGCACCTCGTGAGGTTTCCGTGACGTGAGCCATGACGACCAAGGTCAGGCGGGCGCCAGCGGGCGCAGAGTGCCAGTTTCCTCTTTGGTGCTAAAGAGCCAAGCGCAGGCGAGGAGTCCCGAGGCGTCAGGCAAAGTGTAGGATCGAAAGTATGTCTAGAGGGGGGGTGATTAGACTACTTGACCAAATAAAAATCTAGCCTTTTCCCAATTTTAGTTCTTGGCAGATTTTAGCTATCTTAGCACAAGTCAAGAAATCTCCACACAATTCAAGAAAGCGTGCAAAAGAGTATATGAGCAGCGGAAAGTAAAGCATGCAACTTGCAAGAATGTAAAGGGAAGGGTTTGGAGGATTCCAACGCAATTGGAGACACGGATGTTTTAGTCGTGGTTCCGATAGGTGGTGCTATCGTACATCCACGTTGATGGAGACTTCAACCCACAGAGGGTAACAGTTGCACGAGTCTACGGAGGGCTCCACCCATGAAGGGTCCACGAAGAAGCAACCTTGTCTATTCCATCACGGTCGTCGCCCACGAAGGACTTGCCTCACTAGCGGTAGATCTTCACGAAGTAGGCGATCTCCTTGCCCTTACAAACTCCTTGGTTCAACTCCACAATCTTGCCGGAGGCTCCCAAGTGACACCTAGCCAATCTAGGAGACACCACTCTCCAAGAAGTAACAAATGTTGTGTTGATGATGAACTCCTTGCTCTTGTGCTTCAAATGATAGTCTCCCCAACACTCAACTCTCTCTCACGGGATTTGGATTTGGTGGAAAGAAAATTTGAGTGGAAAGCAGCTTGGGAAAGGCTAGAGATCAAGATTCATATGGTTGGAATGGAATATCTTGACCTCAACACAAGTGTAGGTGGTTCTCTCTCAGAAAATGTGTATTGGAAGTGTAGGTATGTTCTGATGGCTCTCTCCACGAATGAAGAGTGGGTGGAGGGGTATATATAGCCTCCACACAAAATCTAACCGTTACACATAATTTGCCAAACTCGGTGGGACCGAATGGTTAAACTCGGTCGGACTGATTCAGCAAACCTAGTGACCGTTAGGATTTTCGGTGGGACTGAGATGCAACTCGGTAGGACCGATATGGTTAGGGTTAGGGCATAACGTAATCTCGGTGTGACCAATTACACAAACTCGGTGGGACCGATTTTGGTAATAAGCTAACTAGAGAGTTGGTCAGGTAAACTCGGTGGGACTGATTCGCTCATCTCGGTGAGACCGAAATGTTACAAAAGGGAAACAGAGAGTTTACATTGCAATCTCGGTGGGACCGATCGCTCATCTCGGTAAGACCGAAACGTTACGAAGGGAAACAGAGAGATTACAATCCCATCTCGGTGAGACCGAGATCCCTATCGGTGAGACCGATTTGCCTAGGGTTTGTGGCAGTGGCTATGACATTTGAAACTCGGTGGCGCCGGATAGAAAGAATCGGTGGGGCCGAGTTTGACTTTTGGTTTAGGTCATATGTGGATGTGGGAAGGTAGTTGAGGATTTTGGAGCATATCACTAAGCATTTTGAGCAAGCAAGCCATTAAGCAACACCTCATCCCTCCTTGACAGTATTGGCTTTTCCTATAGACTCAATGTGATCTTGGATCACTAAAATATAAAATGTAGAGTCTTGAGCTTCAAGCTTGAGCCAAACTTTTTGTCCTTAGAATTTTGAGGGATCCACTTTCCTCATCCATGCCATGCCATTCATTGAGCTTTTCCTGAAATATTTATCTTGGAATAATGTTAGCTCATTGAGCTATATGTTGTTAGGAATTACCAAGACCACCCAGGGATAGTTGCACTTTCAATCTCCCCCTTTTTGGTAATTGATGACAACATATAGATCAAAGCTTTGACAAATGATAATAAGAGTGAAAGATATTGTCGCTTTGAGAAGTATGTGAAAAGCAAGAGCTCCCCCTAAATTTGTGCATATATTAAGATTTGATTTGGACTGCAAATGCAGAATGAGTTAGGATCATGGTTTACTCTTCCATGTCACATACATCTTGGTGGAGCACTCAAAATGATAAGAATTAAATACATGCACTCATCACCAAGCAAAGTGAATGATCATATAAGGATAAGTAAGATAATATCATCTAACAAGCATAAGTGTAGCTTATGATCAACCACATGATCATCAATGTCTCACAGATAATAGCATAGTATCTCAAGCAATCAAAAGACAAACAAAGTTCAACCACCAAAGCAAGAGAGAATAAAAAGCAATGCTCTCTCTCTCTCGAAGCCTATGATCTATACATTTTTCACCCCCTTTGGCAACAAGTTACCAAAAAGTTCATAGAAAATGCATAGCACTAGAACGTCTCTCAAGCTTGGTCTTCAGGTGGTGGTGTCCGGAGAACGCTAAGGAGGAAGGCTTCAGTTGATGTGGATGGAGCTGATGGAGTTGGTGCTGGAGCTGGTTACGCTGAAGCTGTAGCTGGTGCGGATGAAGTGTCTCTAGTGTCTGGAACAGGCACTGCAGCAGACCTCTGAGCTCTAGGCACTCTGGCAAATGCATTAGTGGTTGTCTTGCCCTTCCTCTCTTGCATATCATCTTGAAGTTGCTCCACAACAGACTGAATCTCAGTTACCTTCACATCCAAGTCATAGAATTTTTGCTCCACGATTCTTTCCAAGCTCTCCTGGTTTTGAGTCAGGGTGGCCAGTCCCTTCTCAATCCTCAGAGTGGATGCAATCAGGTAGCCAAGCTGATCTTGCTTGGTTTTCAAAAAGTACTCAGATGTCTCCTCTTGAGTTGGCATCTTGGCAGCCTTCTCTTTCTTTGCTTTCTCCTTCTTCTCTTGAGCTTGTACTGATGATGGTTCATTCTCATTCATCACAACTTGATTGTCCTCAAAGTCAGGATAGATAGGCAAGTGTTCCTTATCCAACAAGTATGTGCCTGTGCCCATCTTTGAGTTTATCAACTCCTGGATCTGTGGGGCATATCCACAACTTCTTTTCTGGTCAGCTGCAGTCCTCTTGATAGTCTCAACTATAAGGTCTCATGACCTTGAACTTCTGTGGCACATCAAATATATGTAGCAAGTTAATTGCATGGCCTCTGATCATTCTGTGATCACCAGACTTGGGCAAGAGAGTGTGCCTAAGGATCCAATTGATTGTAGGCAGCCCTGACAGCAAGTGTTTTACTGACCCATACTGGTGAGTCTCAAGATCATCTTCAGGAATCTCCTTGTACATGTTTGCCATAGAGTTGTGATCCATCTTCTTCTTGGCATAGACATCCAAGTCATCATCTTCTTCCCTTCTGCAGCAGCCCCTTTGGGTTCAGATCCCAAAGGGACTTGAGTAGATGCTCTAGCCTTAGACATTGGAATTCTCTTTGCAGGAACCTTTTGCTTCATGCCTGGCTTGGTGGCAGCAGCAGTGCTATATTCCTTCTTAACCACTTTCTTCTTGGAAGTGGCCTCATCCTCAACTGCCACATAGTCTTCATCCTCAGACTCTGAAGTTTTCTTCTTCCTTGTTCTGGTGGCAGCTTTGGGCAAGTTGCTGGGAGTGCTCCTGCTACCATCATCTGAACTGCTAGAGGGACTAGGGCCCTCACTCAGGTGAACCTGCTCCTCTGACCTATTCTGGCTGTCACTCTGATCAGACATATTGCAAACATTGACAGCAGACCCTGTGAATAGATATAGATGAGATAGAGTGGATGAGCATCACAAAATGCAGAGGTTTTTGAAAAAGAATGAGTCAAAAACTTAGTTTTAGTTTTCCATAGAAAGCATTTCAGATCAACCGATTTGTAAACTCGGTGATACCGAAGCAGCTGTTGGAACCTAAACTAGTGAACTCGGTCAGACCGAGTCATAGTTCGGTGGCACCGAGACTGCTAGGGTTTCACAAAGTCCTGAACTCGGTCACACCGATTTGCAATTCTCGATCAGACCGAAAATTACATGTGCAATGGCCTGAGCCAAATCGGTGGTACCGAGTTTCACAACTCGGTGGGTCCGAGATGATTTCGGCGGAAACCTAACCCTAAATTTTCAATTCAACTCTAATCTACGGAGTGTTTTGACTGGATAGAAGCGTTTCAATCGTGGTAAGAATCATAATGAACACAATGTGCTAGGAATCGGACGGGGATAGCACTGTGATCGAGTCCATACCTTAGTTCGGCGATGAACTCGCTACGGCGGCAACGGCGGGGAAGAATTCCGTTGACGGCGGCGGAGACCAGCGACAGGAGGCGGCTGGCGACGAGGAGGACAATCCGTAGACCCAGGAGGCAGAGCGAGCTATGCGCGGGCGAAGGGGTTTCGGAGAAATTTCCAAAATTTTGCCCGTGAGTATATATAGCCCGACCCTGTCGGTGTGACCGAGTGGAACAACTCGGTGGCACCGAGATTCATAACTGCAAGCAGTTACTGAAACTCGGTGTGACCAAAAGGTTCAAATCGGTTGCACCGAGATTGAAAACCTAGATCGACTTAGTGATCTCGGTATGACAGAAATGGAGGAATCGGTCAGACCGAAAAGCATAAAGAAGTTTTGGAAGTTTAAGTCTATGACGAATCGGGGACTCCAAGTGCTCCTCACACAGAGTGGTTCGAATCTGACTTGATCAAATTTTGTGATGTAGCATGAATAGAGTTTGAGACAAGAAAAGCATAGATAGCTAGAGAGGGTTCTTAGGCATTCTTGTCCATCCACTTGGCAAAAGAAAAGAAAACCAATCAATCAAAACAACAAGTGGATGTCCTCGAATGAGTAAAATATGCAATCAACATGCTCACACAATAAAATGGCAATTGAAATATGTGGCAAAGCATGCACAACCAATTCTAACATCTATCAAACAATTGGCGATGACTAGGTCATCTATATGTGAGTATATTGACTTAGGAGTCAAATGAGAACATTTGATCATAGGTCATACTCATCGTTTAAGCACAAGTGGGGTTACCACTTTTACATAAAGCATTTGTTGTGTTCACACCATTAGAGTTTCTTTAGCTCAATTCTTAGAATAAAGCTCCCCCTAGATGTGAGATCCCCCCTAAGAGCGATGAACTAACCTTGGGTTTTGTCGATGATGACTTCATGTAGATGTTGAAGATGTGGATGCTCAATGTTGATGTAGATCATGTGGAGCTATCCATTGGAGTGAGTTGCACTTTCAATACCTACACAGGTTAGTCCCACAAGGAACAAACAAGGATATCCATAGACATAAAGTGATGCACACACAAGATGATGTCTATGAAAGCTTTTAGGTTTCCTTGTCCCTTGTCTTACCAACAAGAGGGTTTGTGACTCCTTGAACTAGTGCAAGATGTGGAAGTTGATTGCACTTGTTCTTGCCAAGATGATAAGAGTGAAGTATGTTGGCGGAGTCACCCTCAAGAACTCTCTAGTTCTTCTTCTTCGGGATCCACACCATCTTGATGGGAATCCTCGGTGTTGTAGTTGTACTTGATGAAGTGGAACTTGAAGTAGTCTTGGGAACCCACTTGACCAAGGCCTTAGGAGCTTCTTCAAATGCAGCAATTTCCTCTTGAAGCTTGTCCTTGCCTTTTTGCTTGTGGTCTTGTGGTGGAAGATCATCTTGAGCTTGTGTCCCTTTGAGAGAAGTAGGATCATACTTCTCTTGTTGAGGAACAAACTTCATCTTGGGGTATTGATCTTCTTCCCACTCAACTCCATTGGCATTGAACTTTCGTTCAAAACCAACACCTTGATTCCTCCGGTGCCTTCCTTGCTTGCGTACAATTTCCTCGAATTGCTTACTTCTGGCAAGGCTCTTGTAAACACCTTTCTCTATAATTCCCTTCAATAAGCTATTTTCTTGCTCAAGTGTAACTTGGCTAAGAGAATCATTAGTGGAATCAAGAGAACTACTAGAAGTAACAATATTGGATTTAGCATGATTATTGTTACTACTAGAGGAAGAATCTTTCTTGTTCTTGTTACTAGACTTGACTTGAGGCATGTAAGTGGATAAGAGTAAACGCTTGGCAATGTAAGAAGAACTTTTCTTACGAAGATCATCATTGATTGCTTTTAAGAACTCATGCTCTTGCTCAAGGTTGAGCTTTTCAAAGCGTAATTTCTCATGAGTCCTTAAAAGTTCTCGATGATCTCCTAAGATAGTTTCATGAGCTAACTGAAGAGTGTTTAGTTCTTTAGTTAGAGACTCAATCTTCTCCTTATCATTTTCATTTGTTTTATCTTGATTAGCATGATTAATTGATGTTTCATCATAGTATTCATCACTAGAGTTGTCAACAAGTAAATCATCATTACCTAACAAGTCATCTTCATCACTATTGAAATCAACATACTCGGAGTGTGATACCTTTGGGCCTTTAGCCATGAAGCATGTTCCAACTCCTTCATTTGGTGAGTCAAATATGTCGTAGGAGTTGGTTGTCACAAGTGCTAGACCGGCAACACCTTCATCTTGAGTATATTCGGAGTCGGAGTGATAGCTTCTCTCGGAGTGGTTGTCGGAGTCGGAGCCGGATACCCATTCACCAACATGAGCTTGATGTCTTCGTTTTGTGTAGCTCCTTGATGACTTGTCCTTTCTTTCCGAATCCTTGCTTCTCCGTGAGGGTCTTCGTTCATAACGATCATCTCTACTCCTTCTTTCTCTAGATGGTGATTCTTCTCTTCTACTTCTTCTCTTGGGAGAATCTTCTCTTCTCTTGTAGGGGGGCGTACGCTCATTGGAATAGTGTCTGGGCCTTCCACAATTGTAGCAATTTCGCTCTCGACTAGAAGATCTTTTGTCATTGTAGGACCTTGACTTGGAGCTTCTCTCTTTGCTTCTACTCTTGTAGAACTTGTTGAAGTTCTTCACCATTAAGCTCAATTCTTCATTGAAGGTTTGTTTCTCACTCGATGATGTGGGAGCTTCACATGAGGCTTTGTAAGCACCACTTGATTTGTTGTGAAGTTCCTCTTTATCCTTGAGTGACATCTCATGAGCAACAATTCCTCCGATGACTTCCGTTGGCTTGAGATCTTTGTAATTGGGCATCATTTGGATCAATGTGCACACGGTATCATATTTTCCATCCAAGGCTATTAGGATCTTCTTGATGATGAATCTATCGGTCATCTCTTCACTCCCTAAGCCAGCAATCTCATTTGTGATAAGAGCAAGCCTAGAGTACATTTCAGTGACACCTTCACCATCCTTCATTTTGAACTTGTCAAGTTGACTTTGAAGCACATCCAATTTGGATTCCTTGACGGAGTCGGTACCTTCGTGCATATCAATCAAAGTATCCCAAATTTCCTTTGCATTCTCAAGACGGCTGATTTTGTTGAATTCTTCGGGGCACAATCCGTTGAAGAGGATATCACAAGCTTGAGCGTTGTATTGCAGCATCTTCAACTCTTCCGCGGTAGCTTCACGGTTCGGTTCTTTCCCATCAAAGAATTCACCTTGCAAGCCAATACACACAATAGCCCAAACGGCGGGGTTATGTCCAAGAATATGCATTTTCATCTTATGCTTCCAACTAGCAAAATTAGTGCCATCAAAGTAAGGACCTCTACGGTGATAATTTCCCTTGCTAGACGCCATACTCTCCTAGGTTGTGAAACCAAGGCTATGATCACCAAAAGCTATGGAAATCAAAGCAAATGGAGACCAAAGCTCTGATACCACTTGTAGGATCGAAAGTATGTCTAGAGGGGGGTGATTAGACTACTTGACCAAATAAAAATCTAGCCTTTTCCCAATTTTAGTTCTTGGCAGATTTTAGCTATCTTAGCACAAGTCAAGCAATCTCCACACAATTCAAGCAAGCATGCAAAAGAGTATATGAGCAGCGGAAAGTAAAGCATGCAACTTGCAAGAATGTAAAGGGAAGGGTTTGGAGGATTCAAATGCAATTGGAGACACGGATGTTTATGTCGTGGTTCTGATAGGTGGTGCTATCGTACATCCACGTTGATGGAGACTTCAACCCACGGAGGGTAACAGTTGCGCGAGTCCATGGAGGGCTCCACCCACGAAGGGTCCACGAAGAAGCAACCTTGTCTATTCCATCACGGTCGTCACCCACGAAGGACTTGCCTCACTAGCGGTAGATCTTCACGAAGTAGGCGATCTCCTTGCCCTTACAAACTCCTTGGTTCAACTCCACAATCTTGTCGGAGGCTCCCAAGTGACACCTAGCCAATCTAGGAGACACCACTCTCCAAGAAGTAACAAATGGTGTGTTGATGATGAACTCCTTGCTCTTGTGCTTCAAATGATAGTCTCCCCAACACTCAACTCTCTCTCACAGGATTTGGATTTGGTGGAAAGAAGATTTGAGTGGAAAGCAACTTGGGAAGGCTAGAGATCAAGATTCATATGGTTGGAATGGAATATCTTGACCTCAACACAAGTGTAGGTGGTTCTCTCTCCAGAAAATGTGTATTGGAAGTGTAGGTATGTTCTGATGGCTCTCTCCACGAATGAAGAGTGGGTGGAGGGGTATATATAGCCTCCACACAAAATCTAACCATTACACACAAATTTCCAAACTCGGTGGGACCAGATGGTTAAACTCGGTCGGACCGATTCAGCAAACCTAGTGACCGTTAGGATTTTCGGTGGGACTGAGATGCAACTCGGTAGGACCGATATGGTTAGGGTTAGGGCATAACGTAATCTCGGTGTGACCGATTACACACACTCGGTGGGACCGATTTTGGTAATAAGCTAACCAGAGAGTTGGTCAGGTAAACTCGGTGGGACCGATTCGCTCATCTCGGTGAGACCGAAATGTTACAAAAGGGAAACAGAGAGTTTACATTGCAATCTCGGTGGGACCGATCGCTCATCTCGGTAAGACTGAAACGTTACGAAGGGAAACAGAGAGATTACAATCCCATCTCGGTGAGACCGAGATCCCTATCGGTGAGACCGATTTGCCTAGGGTTTGTGGCAGTGGCTATGACATTTGAAACTCGGTGGCACCAGATAGAAAGAATCTGTGGGGCTGAGTTTGACTTTTGGTTTAGGTCCCATGTGGATGTGGGAAGGTAGTTGAGGATTTTGGAGCATATCACTAAGCATTTTGAGCAAGCAAGCCATTAAGCAACACCTCATCCCTCCTTGATAGTATTGGATTTCCCTATAGACTCAATGTGATCTTGGATCACTAAAATATAAAATGTAGAGTCTTGAGCTTCAAGCTTGAGCCAAACTTTTTGTCCTTAGAATTTTGAGGGATCCACTTTCCTCATCCATGCCATGCCATTCATTGAGCTTTTCCTGAAATATTTATCTTGGAATAATGTTAGCTCAATGAGCTATATGTTGTTAGGAATTACCAAAACCACCCAGGGATAGTTGCACTTTCACAAAGGTTTCCATATCAGTGCAACGAGACCAAGACTAGCAGGACGGGACAGAGGTCACCACGGAGCCCACGACGGCGTCACCACCAGAGCCTTTGGTAGGCGAAGACCACCTTTTGTCAGGATAACTTGTACTCGGTGTCCCCCTTTGAATTGGCCGTTGTGGGATCCCTTCTCGCCTAATATTTGGGGAGAGGACCCGGGCCTCTATAAATCGGGCTAACCACCACCGTAGCCGGGGCGGCTCATCGAGAGACGGGAGGCTCATCTAGAGACGGATCATTCAGATCATCCCCAACCACACAAGCTCATCGAGCTCAAGAACACCTCTCCTCAGGAGGTTGTTCTTCCCTTGTACTTGTTCATCCCAGCCTACAAGGAAATCCACCACACCACATTGGAGTAGGGTATTACACCACAATGGTGGCCCGAACCAGTATAAACTCTTACGTCCCTTGTTCTTTGGGTTCAGTGAACCAGATTGTGAGATCGCTGCAAGAGCGTGAGCTAGGGGAGAGAGATCTTCGTGCGCACCCCAGTGTTCGAACCTCAAGGGTTTGCCGGAACCCATAGTCCGACGTTTGGCACGCCAGGTAGGGGTGCGCCGAGGTTCCGTCCTTCCGTCAGCTCCGCCTCTCCGATCGGTCCCCATGGCCAGCGCGGCTCCTCCGACTGGATCAACGAGCGACCCCGGCGGTGCCAGGGGCTCAGGGCCTTCACCCTCGCCCCGCGGCACGTGCAGTGGTCGCACAAGTTCAAGCCGGAGATGCCGCCCCACTACGACGGCGCGGCGGATATGTCGACCTTCCTACCGGCATATGAGGAGGCCGTCTTGGAAGCTGGGGGCGACGACAAGGTCATGGCCAACTGGTTCCCCATGGCCCTCGCTAGCGTGCCGCGGGCCTGGCTGCTCAACCTACCGGGATCTTCTGTAGCCTCTTGGGAGGAGTTACGCGGCCTTTTCATCGCACGCTTCACGGCACCTGCGCCTATCGCCGTCGCGGCCCTCCTCGGCGGCTCGCGAGCGCCGCCCTCGGACCTCCACACCAAGCAGTTCTTCCTCCAGATCGGCGTTGCCTCTGCGTAGCGGGGATCCCCTCCAGGATGGGCGGCGCCCAAAGCCGACCTCACCTTCAACTCAGGGGATCACCCCGCTACCACGGCCGGCTCGGGTGCACTCCCAATGCTCTGCACACCCACCATCTGCAATGTTGCCATGACCAAGACCCTCATCGACGGCAGAGCAGGCCTCAACGTGCTTTCCATGGAAGATTTCGGCTTGCTTCACGTGTTGTACGGACGGCTCCGCCCCACCAAGCCTTTCTCCGGAGTCGGCAGCGGGTGCACCAGCCCCTTGGGGTAGATACACCTCTTGGTCACCTTTGGTACCCAGGACAACTACCACACCGAGCTCATCGACTTCGACATCGCCCGCATCGGCCTCCTGTACAACGCCATCCTCGGGCACCCTGCTTTGGCTCAGTTCATGGCAGCGACCAATCCGGCCTACAACCTCATGAAGATGCCGGGCAGCAGCGGCGTCCTCACAGTGGCTGGAGACACCAAGGAAGCTCTGGCGGCCCTCAAGCTTACTTTTAGGGCCGCAGCGGCAGGGCGCCCGGCCGGCGAAGCCACCCCGGGGACTAAGGAGGGTGCGCCGGCAAAGAACAAGCAGCTATTCACTCAAGACCGGGCCGAAACGAAGCAGGTGTCGGTTGAGGAAGATGGATCTTCGGGGGCCACCTTCGCCATAGGCACCGGCCTTGACCCGAGTCAAGAGGAGGCATTGGTGAAGTTCTTGCGCGCAAACAAGGAGGTATTCGCCTGGGAACCCAAGCAGCTGGTAGGGGTCCCAAGGGGGTAATCGAGCATCACTAAAGGGTGTGCCCCAATGTGTGCCCTGTGAAGCAGAAGGCGCGGCGACAGTCCATGGAGAAGCAGTCCTTCATCGTCCAGGAAACTCGCAAGCTGTAGGTATCGGGTGTCATTCGTGAGGTCCGGTGCCCGGAGTGGCTGGCAAATCCCGTCGTCATGCCGAAGAAAGGCGGGAAGGAACACATGTGTGTCGACTTCACCAACCTCAACAAGTCTTGTCCCCAAGACCCGTTCCCGCTTCCGCGTATTGACCAGATCGTCGAATCCACCGCTGAGTGCGACCTGCTGTGCTTCCTGGACGCGTTCTCGAGCTATCACCAGATCAAGATGGCAGTGGAGGATGTGGAGAAGACCGCCTTCTTGACCCCGTGTGGGGTGTACTGCTACACCTGCATGCCGTTCGGACTGCGCAACGCTGGGGAGACCTTCCAGCGGCTGATGCACATCGCCCTGGGTCAGCAGCTCGGCAGAAACGCCGAAGCCTACGTCGAATACATCGTGGTAAA
This sequence comes from Triticum urartu, assembly GCF_003073215.2. Taxonomy (NCBI): domain Eukaryota; kingdom Viridiplantae; phylum Streptophyta; class Magnoliopsida; order Poales; family Poaceae; genus Triticum; species Triticum urartu. The sequence continues at coordinate 114,832,574 of NC_053023.1, read as the reverse complement.
ATCTCGGGAGGTGAGAACCCTGATTCAGGACCTGGAGGAGACCTTCGCTAGCCCGCGCCAAGTGGATTTGCGGCTCAACCCGGAGAAGTGCGTGTTCGGTGTTCCCTCCAGCAAGCTACTTGGTTTCCTTGTTTCTCACAGAGGGATCGAGGCTAACCCCAAGAAGGTCAAGGCAATAGAGGACATGAGCCCACCAAAAACCCTCAAGAAAATGCAGAAACTTGCAGGCCGCATGACCTCGTTGGGGTGCTTCATCTCCAAGTTGGGGGAGCGCGCTCTGCTGTTCTTCAAGCTAATGAAGAATAAAGGCACGTTTGAATGGAACCCAGAGGCAGATCTGGCGTTTCAAGACCTCAAGAGATACCAAACCAGCCCACCGGTGATGGTGGCACCTCGCCCCCTCGAGCCTCTGGTGGTCTATCTGGACGCTACGCCTCACTCTGCCAGTGCGGCGTTGGTGGCGATTCGGGGGGAGCGTCGGGCCAAGAACCCATAGCACAATACCGTGTCCCTAGCTGAAATGGTGCAGTCACAAGACGGCGCCAATAAGGCCAAGACGATGCCCACAGACGGTCACACCCCACAAGACGGCGTTCAAGGGCCCACGGAGGCCCAGATGGGCGACCAGGCTCCTGAGGTCCCCCCACAACCTCCGGAGGACACAGGTTCCATTGACGCTCCCGCCCTCGTCGAGCACCCAATATACTTTGTAATCACCGTGCTACGGGACGCGAGGGCACGGTACCCAAAGCCGCAAAAGCTCTTGCTCGCGCTCTTGGTGGCCTCACGCAAGCTGCGCCATTATTTCCAAGGCCACCCAATTAAGGTCGTCTCAGCCTACCCTCAAGAGAGGGTGCTCCAGAGCCCCAATGCTGCGCGGAGAGTCGCTGAATGGAACATTGAACTACAAGCATTTCAGTTGGAGTTCAGCATGACCAGGGTTATCAAGGGAGCTGCGCTTGCTGACTTCGTTGTGGAATGGACCGACGCTCCGGAGCCCGAAGCAGGCGAGAGCCGATCCCTCTCACCGGGAAATGAAGCACCGGATGGCTGGGTCATGTACTTCGATGGCGCTTTCGCATGACAAGGCGCAGGGGCTGGCGCTGTGCTCATCTCGCCCACCCAAGACAAGCTATATTACGCCGTGCAGCTCTGCTTCCAGCGAGGTGAGAAGGTCTCCAACAACATCGCGGAGTACAAGGGGTTGATCACTGGCCTCAAAGTTGATGCAGCCTTGGGGGTGAAGCGTCTCACCATCAAGGGTGACTCGCAACTCCTCATCAACTTCTCCAACAAGGTGTACGAACCAAGGGATGAGCATATGGAAGTATAATACGCCTCCAACGTATCTATAATTTTTGATTGCTCCATGCTATATTATCTACTGTTTTGGACATTATTGGTCTTTATTATCCACTTTTATATTATTTTTGGGACTAACCTATTAACCGGAGGCCCAGCCTAGAATTGCTGTTTTTTTGCCTATTTTAGGGTTTCGAAGAAAAGGAATATCAAACGGAGTCCAAACAGAATGAAACCTTCGGGAACGTGATTTTCTCACCGAATACAACTCAGGAGACTTGGACCCTACGTCAAGCCAATCAATAGGAGGCCACGAGGTAGGGGGGCGCGCCCCCCCAGGCGCGCCCTCCACCCTCGTGGGCCCCCTATTGCTCCACCGACGTACTTCTTCCTCCTATATATATATCCACGTACCCCAAAACGATCAGAACAGGAGCCAAAAACCTAATTCCACCGCCATAACTTTCTGTATCCACGAGATCCCATCTTGGGGCCTGTTCCGGAGCTCCGCCGGAGGGGGCATCGATCACGGAGGGCTTCTACATCAATACCACACCCTCTCCGATGAAGTGTGAGTAGTTTACTTCAGACCTACGGGTCCATAGTTAGTAGATAGATGGCTTCTTCTCTCTTTTTGGATCACAATACAATGTTCTCCCCCTCTCTTGTGGAGATCTATTCGATGTAATCTTCTTTTTGCGGTGTGTTTGTTGGGACCGATGAATTGTGGGTTTATGATAAAGTCTATCTATGAATAATATTTGAATCTTCTCTAAATTCTTTTATGTATGATTGGTTATTGATGTCTACTACACAACCTTCTTCTTGTATACGTTGTTGGGCCTCCAAGTGCAGAGGTTTGTAGGACAGTAGCAAATTTCCCTCAAGTGGATGACCTAAGGTTTATCAATCCGTAGGAGGCGTAGGATGAAGATGGTCTCTCTCAAACAACCCTGCAACCAAATAACAAAGAGTCTCTTGTGTCCCCAACACACCCAATACAATGGTAAATTGTATAGGTGCACTAGTTCGGTGAAGAGATGGTGATACAAGTGCAATATGGATGGTAGATAAAGGTATTGGTAATATGAAATTATAAAAACAGCAAGGTAACTAATGATAAAAGTGAGTGTAAACGGTATTGCAATGATGGTAAAAAGGTCTAGGGTTCATACTTTCACTAGTGTAAGTCCTCTCAACAATACTAACATAATTGGATCATAAAACTATCCCTCAACATGCAACAAAGAGTCACTCCAAAGTCACTAATAGCGGAGAACGAACGAAGAGATTATGGTAGGGTACGAAACCACCTCAAAGTTATTCTTTCCAATCAATCCGTTGGGCTATTCCTATAGGTGTCACAAACAGCCCTAGAGTTCGTACTAGAATAACACCTTAAGACACAAATCAACCAAAACCCTAATGTCACCTAGATACTCCAATGTCACCTCAAGTATCCGTGGGTATGATTATACGATATGCGTAACACAATTTCAGATTCATCTATTCAACCAACACATAGAACCTCAAAGAGTGCCCCAAAGTTTCTACCGGAGAATCACGACGAGAACATGTGCCAACCCCTATGCATAGGTTCATGGGCGGAACCCGCAAGTTGATCACCAAAACATACATCAAGTGAATCACGTGATATCCCATTGTCACCACAAATATCCACGGCAAGACATACATCAAGTGTTTTCAAATCTTTAAAGACTCAATCTGATAAGATAACTTCAAAGGGGAAACTCAATTCATTACAAGAGAGTAGAGGGGAGGAGAAACATAGGATCCAACTATAATAGCAAAGCTCGCTATACATCAAGATCGTGCCAAATCAAGAACACGAGAGAGAGAGAGAGAGATCAAACACATAGCTATTGGTACATACCCTCAGCCCCGAGGGAGAACTACTCCCTCCTCGTCATGGAGAGCACCGGGATGATGAAGATGGACACCGGAGAGGGATTGCCCCCTCCGGCAGGGTGCCGGAACGGGTCTAGATTGGTTTTCGGTGGCTACGGAGGCTTCTGGCGGTGGAACTCCCGATCTAATCTCTGTTCTAGAAGTTTTAGGGTATGACGATATATATGGGTGCAGGAAGTACGTCGGAGGAGCCATGGGGGCCCCACGAGGCAAGGGGCGCGCCCTAGCGGGGTGGGCGCGCCCCCCACCCTCGTGGGCAGCCCATGTCTTCCCTGACGTGGACTCCAAGTTCCCTGGGTTGCTTTCCTTCCAAAAATAACTTCTCCAGTTGATTTCGTTCCGTTTCGACTTCGTTTGATATTCCTTTTCTTCGAAACACTGAAATAGGCATAAAACAGCAAATCTGGGCTGGGCCTCCGGTTAATAGGTTAGTCCCAAAAATAATATAAAAGTGGAAAATAAAGCCCAATATTGCCCAAAATAGTAGATAATATAGCATGGAGCAATCAAAAATTATAGATACATTGGAGACGTATCAAGCATCCCCAAGCTTAATTCCTGCTCGTCCTCGAGTAGGTAAATGATAAAAAGAAAAATTTTGATGTGGAATGCTAGTTGGCATAATTTCAATGTGATTCTTCTTAATTGTGGTATGAATATTCAGATCCATAAGGTTCAAGACAAAAGTTCATATTGACATAAAAATAATAATACTTCAAGCATACTAACTAAGAAATTATGTCTTCTCAAAATAACATGGCCAAAGAAAGCTATCCCTACAAAATCATATAGTCTGGCTATGCTCTATCTTCACCACACAAAATATTTAAATCATGCACAACCCCGATGACAAGCCAAGCAATTGTTTCATACTTTTAATGTTCTCGAACTTTTTCAATCTTCATGCAATACATGAGCGTGAGCCATGGACATAGCGCTATAGGTGGAATAGAATGGTGGTTGTGGAGAAGACAAAAAGGGAGAAGATAGTCTCACATCAACTAGGCGTATCAACGGGCTATGGAGATGCCCATCAATAGATATCAATGTGAGTAAGTAGGGATTGCCATGCAACGGATGCACTAGAGCTATAAGTGTATGAAAGCTCAACAAAAGAAACTAGTGGGTGTGCATCCAACTCGCTTGCTCACGAAGACCTAGGGCATTTTGAGGAAGCCCATCATTGGAATATACAAGCCAAGTTCTATAATGAAATATTCCCACTAGTATATGAAAGTGAGAACATAGGAGACTCTCTATCATGAAGATCATGGTGCTACTTTGAAGCACAAGTGTGGTAAAAGGATAGTAGCATTGTCCCTTCTCTCTTTTTCTCTCATTTTTTATTTTTTTTATTTGGGCCTTTTCTCTTTTTTATGGCCTCTTTTCTTTCTCTTTTTTTATTTGGGCTTCTTTGGCCTCTTTTATTTATTTATTTTTGTCCGGAGTCTCATCCCGACTTGTGGGGGAATCATGGTCTCCATCATCCTTTCCTCACCGGGACAATGCTCTAATAATGATGATCATCACACTTTTAATTACTTACAACTCAAGAATTACAACTCGATTCTTAGAACAAAATATGACTCTATATGAATGCCTCCGGCGGTGTACCGGGATGTGCAATGATGCATGAGTGACATGTATGAAAGAATTATGAACGGTGGCTTTGCCACAAATACAATGTCAACTACATGATCATGCAAGCAATATGACAATGGTGGAGCGTGTCATAATAACGGAACGGTGGAAAGTTGCATGGCAATATATCTCGGAATGGCTATGGAAATTCCATAATAGGTAGGTATGGTGGCTGTTTTGAGGAAGGTATATGGTGGGTTTATGATACTGGCGAAAAGTGCGTGGTACTAGAGAGGCTAGCAATGGTGGAAGGGTGAGAGTGCGTATAATCCATGGATTCAACATTAGTCATAAAGAACTCACATACTTATTGCAAAAATCTATTAGTTATCGAAACAAAGTACTATGCGCATGCTCCTAGGGGGATAGATTGGTAGGAAAAGACCATCGCTCGTCCCCGACCGCCACTCATAAGGAAGGCAATCAATAAATAAATCATGCTCTGACTTCATCACATAACGGTTCACCATACGTGCATGCTACGGGAATCAAAAACTTCAACACAAGTATCTCTCAAATTCACAACTACTCAACTAGCATGACTCTAATATCACCATCTCCATATCTCAAAACAATAATCAAGACTCATAAGAGAATTTTATTATTCTTGAATACCTAGCATATTAGGATTTTAAGCAAATTACCATGCTATTTAAGACTCTCAAAATAATATAAGTGAAGCATGAGAGTCCATCTATTTCTTCAACATAAAACAACCACCATGCTCTAAAAGATATAAGTGAAGCACTAGAGCAAATGACAAACTACTCCGAAAGATATAAGTGAAGATCAATGAGTAGTCGAATAATTATGCAACTATGTGAAGACTCTCTAACATTTAATAATTTCAGATCTTGGTCTTTTTATTCAAATGGCAAGCATAGAAAAATAAAATGACATCTAATAATAGAATACATCATGTGAAGAAGCAAAAACTTAGGATCAACCGATACTAACCGATAGTTGTTGAAGAAGAAAGGTGGGATGCCAACCGGGGCATCCCCAAACTTAGATGCTTGAGACTTCTTGAAATATTATCTTGGGATGCCTTGGGCATCCCCAAGCTTGAGCTTTTGTGTCTCCTTAATTCCTCTCATATCACGGTCTCCCTAAATGTCAAAAGCTTCATCCACACAAAACTCAACAAGGACTCGTGAGATAAGTTAGTATAAACCATTGACAAAACTTTATCATACTCTACTGTAGCAAATCACTAAAATTATTATTCAACATTGCATACTAAATTCCTCTGCATATTTAATAGTCCTATCCTCAAATAGAATCATTAAAGAAGCAAACATATGCAAACAATGCAAACATAACAGCAATCTGCCTAAACAGGACGGTCTGTAAAGAATGCTGCAACATCCATACTTCCCTAACTCCAAAAATTAAGAAAGAAAATTACCACTATATTAAATTTATCAGAGCTTAATATGCAAGAGGTTTCAACATTTTATCACATTCTGACTTTTCTAGGGAGTTATTGCAACAGTGGTAAACTTTCTGTTTTCAAACAGCAACATGTATACTTGTAACATAGGCATAGTAAAGGCTATCAATGCCATTTTTATTGAAATAAAAGATGCAAAACATTGTTCTAAATAACATCAAGCAAATCCTAACAAAATAAATTGACGCTCCAAGCAAAACACATATCATGTGGCGAATAAAAATATAGCTCCAAGTAAAGTTACCGATGAACGAAGGCGAAGGAGGGGATGCCTTCCGGGGCATCCCCAAGCTTAGGCTCTTGGTTGTCCTTGAATATTACCTTGGGGTGCCTTGTGCATCCCCAAGCTTAGGCTCTTACCACTCCTTATTCCATAGTCCCTCGAATCCTTACCCAAAACTTGAAAACTTCACAACACAAAACTTAACAAAAAACTCGTAAGCTCCGTTAGTATAAGAAAATAAATCACCACTTCAAGATACTGTAATGAACTCATTCTTTATTTATATTTGTGTTAAAACTACTGTATTCCAACTTCTCTATGGTTTATAAACTATTTTACTAGCCATAGATTCATCAAAATAAGTAAACAACACATGAAAAACAGAATCTGTCAAAAACAGAACAGTCCGTAGTAATCTGGATCAAACGTATACTTATGGAATTCATAAAATTCTCAAATAAATTTCTGGAACTGAGTAATTTATCTATTAATCATCTGAAAAAAGAATTAACTAAATAGCGCTCTCCAAATAAAAATGGCAGCAATTCTCGTGAGCGCTAAAGTTTCTGTTTTTTACAGCATGATCAACAAGACTTTCCCAAAGTCTTCCCAAAGGTTCTACTTGGCACAAACACTAATTAAATACATAAAACCACATCTAAACAGAGGCTAGATGAATTATTTATTACTAAACAGGAACAAAAAGCAAGGAACTAAAATAAAATTGGGTTGCCTCCCAACAAGCGCTATCGTTTAATGCCCCTAGCTAGGCATGATGATTTCGACGATGCTCACATAAAAGATAAGAATTGAAACATAAAGAGAGCATCATGAAGAATATGACTAGCACATTTAATTCTAACATACTTCCTATGCATAGGGATTTTGTGAGCAAACAACTTGTGGGAACAATAATCAACTAGCATAGGTGGGCAAAACAAGCATAACTTCAAAACTTTAAGCACATAGAGAGGAAACTTGATATTATTGCAATTCCTACAAGCATATATTCCTCCCTCATAATAATTTTCAGTAGCATCATGAATGAATTTAACAATATAACCAGTACCTAAAGCATTCTTTTCATGATCTACAAGCATAGAAAATTTATTACTCTCCACATAAGCAAAATTCTTCTCATGAATAATAGTGGGAGCAAACTCAACAAAATAATTATCATGTGAGGCATAACCCAATTGAAAACTAAAATCATGATGACAAGTTTCATGGATATCATTATTCTTTATAGCATACAAGTCATCACAATAATCATCATAGATAGCAACTTTGTTCTCATAATCAATTGGAACCTCTTCCGGAATAGTGGATTTATCACAAAATAAAGTCATGACCTCACAAAATCCACTTTCATCAATATAATCATCATAAATAGGAGGCATGCTTTAATCATAATAAATTTGCTCATCAAAACTTGGGGAACAAAAAATATCATCTTCATCAAACATAGCTTCCCCAAGCTTGTGGCTTTGCATATCATTAGCATTATGTATATTCAAGGAATTCATACTAACAACATTGCAATCATGCTCATCATTCAAATATTTAGTGCCAAACATTCTATAGATTTCTTCTTCTAGCACTTGAGCACAATTTTCATTTCCATCATACGCATGAAAGATATTAAAAAGGTGAAGCGTATGAGACAAACTCAATTCCATTTTTTATAGTTTTCTTTTATAACCTAAACTAGTGATAAAACAAGAAACTAAAAGACTCGATTGCAAGATCTAAAGATATACCTTCAAGCGCTAACCTCCCCGGCAACGGCGCCAGAAAAGAGCTTGATGTCTACTACACAACCTTCTTCTTGTAGACGTTGTTGGGCCTCCAAGTGCAGATGTTTGTAGGACAGTAGCAAATTTCCCTCAAGTGGATGACCTAAGGTTTATCAATCCGTAGGAGGCGTAGGATGAAGATGGTCTCTCTCAAACAACCCTGCAACCAAATAACAAAGAGTCTCTTGTGTCCCCAACACACCCAATACAATGGTAAATTGTATAGGTGCACTAGTTCGGCGAAGATACGGTGATACAAGTGCAATATGGATGGTAGATAAATGTATTGGTAATCTGAAATTATAAAAACAGCAAGGTGACTAATGATAAAAGTGAGTGTAAACAGTATTGCAATGATGGTAAATATGGCCTAGGGTTTATACTTTCACTAGTGTAAGTCCTCTCAACAATACTAACATAATTGGATCATAAAACTATCCCTCAACATGCAACAAAGAGTCACTCCAAAGTCACTAATAGCGGAGAACGAACGAAGAGATTATGGTAGGGTACGAAACCACCTCAAAGTTATTCTTTCCAATCAATCCGTTGGGCTATTCCTATAGGTGTCACAAACAGCCCTAGAGTTCATACTAGAATAACACCTTAAGACACAAATAAACCAAAACCCTAATGTCACCTAGATACTCCAATGTCACCTCAAGTATCCGTGGGTATGATTATACGATATGCGTCACACAATTTCAGATTCATCTATTCAACCAACACATAGAACCTCAAAGAGTGCCCCAAAGTTTCTACCGGAGAATCACGACGAGAACATGTGCCAACCCCTATGCATAGGTTCATGGGCGGAACCCGCAAGTTGATCACCAAAACATACATCAAGTGAATCACGTGATATCCCATTGTCACCACAAATATCCACGGCAAGACATACATCAAGTGTTCTCAAATCTTTAAAGACTCAATCCGATAAGATAACTTCAAAGGGGAAACTTAATTCATTGCAAGAGAGTAGAGGGGGAGGAGAAATATAGGATCCAACTATAATAGCAAAGCTAGCGATACATCAAGATCGTGCCAAATCAAGAACACGAGAGAGAGAGAGAGAGAGAGAGAGATCAAACACATAGCTACTGGTACATACCCTCAGCCCCGAGGGAGAACTACTCCCTCCTCGTCATGGAGAGCACCGGGATGATGAAGATGGATACCGGAGAGGGATTGCCCCTCCGGCAGGGTGCCAGAACGAGTCTAGATTGGTTTTCGGTGGCTACGGAGGCTTCTGGCGGCGGAACTCCCGATCTAATCTCTGTTCTGGAAGTTTTAGGGTACGACGATATATATGGGTGCAGGAAGTACATCGGAGGAGCCACGGGGGCCCCACGCGGCAGGGGGCGCGCCCTAGGGGGGTGGGCGCGCCCCCACCCTCGTGGGCAGCCCGTGTCTCCCCTAACATGCACTCCAAGTTCCCTGGGTTGCTTTCCTTCCAAAAATAACGTCTCCAGTTGATTTCATTCCGTTTCGACTTCGTTTGATATTCCTTTTCTTTGAAACACTGAAATAGGCATAAAACAGCAAATCTGGGCTAGGCCTCCGGTTAATAGGTTAGTCCCAAAAATAATATAAAAGTAGAAAATAAAGCCCAATATTGCCCAAAACAGTAGATAATATAGCATGGAGTAATCAAAAATTATAGATATGTTGGAGATGTATCAGTTATCTTTGCAAGTCTCTTCGAATTATCAGTTTGGTTTGGCCTACTAGATTGATCTTTCTTACAATGGGAGAAGTGCTTAGCTTTGGGTTCAATCTTGCGGTGTCCTTTCCCGGTGACAGTAAGGGCAGCAAGCCACGTATTGTATTGTTTCCATCGAGGATAACAAGATGGGGTTTTCTTCATATTGCATGAGTCTATCCCTCTACATCATACCATCTTGCTTAAGGCGTTACTCTGTTTTAACTTAATACTCTAGATGCATGCTCGATAGCGGTCGATGAGTGGAGTAATAGTAGTAGATGCAGGCAGGAGTCGGTCTACTTGTCTCGGACGTGATGCCTATATACATGATCATACCTAGATATTCTCATAACTATGCTCAATTCTGTCAATTGCTCAACAGTAATTTGTTCACCCACCATAGAATACTTATGCTCTCGAGAGAAGCCACTAGTGAAACCTATGGCCCCTGGGTCTATCTTTATCATATCAATCTCCTACTACTTAGTTATTTACTTTGCTATTTTACTTTGCATCTTTATCATAAAAATACCAAAAAAATATCTTATCATATCTATCAAATCTCACTCTCGTAAGTGGCCCTATAGGGATTGACAACCCCTATTTGCGTTGGTTGCGAGGATTTATTTGTTTTGTGCAGGTACGAGGGACTTGCGTGTAGCCTCCTACTGGATTGATACCTTGGTTCTCAAAAACTGAGGGAAATACTTACGCTACTTTGCTGCATCATCCCTTCCTCTTCGGGGAAAACCAACACAGTGCTAAAAGAGGTAGCAAGAAGGATTTCTGGCGCCGTTGCCGGGGAGGTCTACGCAAAAGTCAACATACCAAGTACCCATCACATAGCCTTATCTCCCGCATTACATTATTTGCCATTTGCCTCTCATTTTCCTCTCCCCTAATTCACCCTTGCCATTTTATTCGCCCTCTCTCTCTCTATCCTCCCTCTATTTCTCTATTTGCCCTTTTGTCCGCTTGCTTTTTGTTTGCTTGTGTGTTAGTTTGCTTGTTTGTCGCAATGGCTCAAGATAATACTAAATTTTGTGACTTCACCAATACCAACAACAATGATTTTATTAGCACTCCGAATGCTCCTCTTACCAATGCTGAATCTTGTGAAATTAATACTGCTTTGCTGAATCTTGTCATGAAAGATCCGTTCTCCGGCCTTCCTAGTGAAGATGCCGCTACCCATTTAAATAGCTTCGTTGATCTATGTGACATGCAAAATAAGAAATATGTGGATAATAATATTATTAAATTGAAGCTATTTCCTTTTTCGCTTAGAGATCGCGCTAAAGCTTGGTTTTCGTCTTTGCCTAAAAATAGTATTGATTCATGGAACAAGTGCAAAGATGCTTTTATCTCTAAGTATTTTCCTCCTGATAAGATCATCTCTTTTAGAAATGATATTATGAACTTTAAGCAACTTGATCATGAACATGTTGCACAAGCTTGGGAGAGAATGAAATTAATGATACGTAATTGCCCCACTCATGGTTTAAATTTGTGGATGATTATACAAATATTTTATGCCGGATTGAATTTTGCTTCTAGAAATCTTTTGGATTCGCCCGCGGGAGGCACTTTTATGGAAATCACTTTAGGAGAAGCTACTAAACTCCTAGATAATATTATGGTTAATTATTCTCAATGGCACACTGAAAGATCTACTAATAAAAAGGTGCATGCGATAGAAGAAATTAATGTTTTGAGTGGAAAGATGGATGAAATTATTTGCTAATAAGAGTGTTTCTTCCAATCCTAATGATATGCCCTTGTCTACTTTGATTGAGAATAATAATGAATCTATGGATGTGAATTTTGTTGGTAGGAACAATTTTGGTAACAACGCGTATAGAGGAAATTTCAATCCTAGGCCTTATCCTAGTAATTCCTCTAATAATTATGGTAATTCCTACAAAAATTCTTATGGAAATTATAATAAGATGCCCTCTGATTTTGATTCTAATATTAAAGAATTTATTACTTTGCAAAAGAATTTTGATGCTTTGATTGAAGAAAAATTGCTTAAGATTGATGATTTGGCTAGGAACGTTGATAGAATTGCTCTTGATGTTGATTCTTTGAAACTTAGATCTATTCCACCTAAGCATGATATCAACGAGTCTCTCAAAGCCATGAGAATTTCCATTGACGAGCAAAGAAAGAACCGCTAGGATGCGTGCTAAGAAAGATGCCTTTATAAAAGCGTGTTCTTCTAGTTCCTATGAAAATAATGATGAAGATCTAAAAGTTATTGATGTGTCCCCTATTAAATCTTTGTTTTGCAATATGAATCTTGATAATTATGGGACTGAATATGATCCACCTTTACCTAGAAGGCGTTCCAAGAATTCTGAATCTTTTGATCTTGATGCTAAATTTGATAAAAGTGGGATTGAAGAAATTAAAACCCTAGATGTTGCTAAACCCACTATTATGGATTTCAAGGAATTTAACTATGAAAATTCCTGTTTGATTGATTGTATTTCCTTGTTCCAATCCGTGCTAAATTCTCCTCATGCTTATAGTCAAAATAAAGCTTTTACTAAACATATCATTGATGCCTTGATGCAATCTTATGAAGAAAAACTTGAATTGGAAGTTTCTATCCCTAGAAAACTTTATGATGAGTGGGAACCAACTATTAAAATTAAAGATCATGAATGCTATGCTTTATGTGATTTGGGTGCTAGTGTTTCCACGATTCCAAAGACTATGTGTGATTTTTTAGGTTTCCGTGATTTTGATGATTGCTCTCTAAACTTGCACCTTGCGGATTCCACTATTAAGAAACCTATGGGAAGAATTAATGATGTTCTTATTGTTGCAAATAGGAATTATGTGCCCATAGATTTTATTGTTCTTGACATAGATTGCAATCCTTCATGTCCTATTATTCTTGGTAGACCTTTCCTTAGAACGATTGGTGCAATTATTGATATGAAGGAAGGAATTATTAGATTCCAATTTCCGTTAAGGAAAGGCATCGAACACTTTCCTAGAAAGAAAATTAAATTACCTTATAAATCTATTATGAGAGCCACTTATGGATTGCCTATCAAAGATGGCAATACCTAGATCTATTCTTGCTTGTTATGCCTAGCTAGGGGCGTTAAACGATAGCGCTTGTTGGGAGGCAACCCAATTTTATTTTTATTCCTAGATTTTTGCTCCTTCTTAGTAATAAATAAATTATTTAGCCTATGTTTTGGTTGTGTTTTTTGTGTTTAATTAGTGTTTGTGCCAAGTAGAACCGTTGGGAAGACTTGGGGAAAGTCTTGTTGAACTTGCTGTAAAAAACAGAAACTTTAGCGCTCACGAGAACTGCTGTCATTTTTATTTGGAAAGTGCTATTTAGCTAATTATTTTTGAAGATGATTAATATATAAATTCCTAACGTTCAGAAATTTATTTTAGAATTTTTGGGGTTCCAGATCTTGCGCTAGCTACAGATTACTACAGACTGTTCTGTTTTTGACAGATTCTGTTTTGTGTGTGTTCTTTGCTTATTTTGATGAATCTATGGCTAGTAAATTAGTTTATAAACCATAGAGAAGTTGGATTACAGTAGGTATAACACCCATATAAATAAATAATGAGTTCATTACAGTACCTTGAAGTGGTCTTTTGTTTTCTTTCGCTAACGGAGCTCACGAGATTTTCTACTTTAAGTTTTGTGTTGTGAAGTTTTCAAGTTTTGGGTAAAGATTTGATGGATTATGGAACAAGGAGTGTCAAGAGCCTAAGCTTGGGGATACCCATGGCACCCCCAAGATAATCTAAGGACACCTAAAAGCCAAAGCTTGGGGATGCCCCAGAAGGCATCCCCTCTTTCGTCTACTTCTATCGGTAACTTTACTTGGAGCTATATTTTTATTTACCACATGATATGTGTTTTGCTTGGAGAGTCTTGTATTATTTGAGTATTTGCTTATTAGTTTACCACAATAATCCTTTCTGTACACATCTTTTGATAGAGCCATATATGATTTGGAATTTGTTAGAATACTCTATGTGCTTTGCTTATATCTTTTGAGTTATATAATTTTACTCTAGTGCTTCACTTATATCTTTTAGAGCACGGTGGTGGATTTGTTTTATAGAAACTATTGATCTCTCATGCTTCACTTAGATTATTTTGAGAGTCTTAAATAGCATGGTAATTTGCTTAAAATCCTAATATGCTTGGTATGCAAGATTAATAATAAAAATGCTCTTATGAGTGTGTTGAATACTATGATAAGTTTGATACTTGATAATTGTTTTGAGACATGGAGATGGTGATATTAAAGTCATGCTAGTTGAGTAGTTGTGAATTTGAGAAATACTTGTGTTGAAGCTTGTGATTCCCGTAGCATGCACGTATGGTGAACCGTTATATGATGAAGTCGGGGCATGATTTATTTATTGATTGTCTTCCTTATAAGTGGCGGTCGGGGACGAGCGATGGTCTTTTCCTACCAATCCATCCCCCTAGGAGCATGCGTGTAATACTTTGCTTCGATAACTTGTAGATTTTTGCAATAAGTATATGAGTTGTTTATGACTAATGTTGAGTCCATGGATTATACGCACTCTCACCCTTCCACCTTTGCTAGCCTCTCTAATACCGAGCACCTTTCGCCGGTATCATACACCCACCATATACCTTCCTCAAAACAGCCACCATACCTACCTATTATGGCATTTCCATAGCCATTCCGAGATATATTGCCATGCAACTTTCCACCGTTCCGTTTATGACACACTCCATCATTGTCATATTGCTTAGCATGATCATGTAGTTGACATAGTATTTGTGGCAAGGCCACCGTTCATAATTCTTTCATACTTGTCACTCATGCATCATTGCATATCCCGGTACACCGCCGGAGGCATTCATATAGAGTCATATCTTGTTCTAAGTATCGAGTTGTAATTATTGAGTTGTAAGAAAAATAAAAGTGTGATGATCATCATTATTAGAGCATTGTCCCAAGTAAGGAAAGGATGATGGAGACTATGATTCCCCCACAAGTCGGGATGAGACTCTGGACGAAAAATAAAAAAAGGAGAAAGAAAAGAGGCCATAAAAAAGAGAAAAGGCCCAAATCAAAAAAAAATGAGAGAAAAAGAGAGAAGGTTCAATGTTACTATCCTTTTACCACACTTGTGCTTCAAAGTAGCACCATGATCTTCATAGTAGAGAGTCTCTCATGTTATCACTTTCCTATACTAGTGGGAATTTTTCATTATAGAACTTGGCTTGTATATTCCAATGATGGGCTTCCTCAAAATTGCCCTAGGTCTTCATGAGCAAGCAAGTTGGATGCACACCCACTAGTTCTTTTTGAGCTTTCATATACTTATAGCTCTAGTGCATCCGGTACATGGAAATCCCTACTCACTCACATTGATATCTATTTATGGGCATCTCCATAGCCCGTTGATATGCCTAGTTGATGTGAGACTATCTTCCCCTTTTTGTCTTCTCCACAACCACCACTCTATTCCACCTATAGTGCTATATCCATGGCTCACGCTCATGTATTGCGTGAAGATTGAAAAAGTTTTGAGAATGTCAAAAGTATGAAACAATTTCTTGGCTTGTCATTGGGGTTGTGCATGATTTAAATATTTTGTGTGGTGAAGATAGAGCATAGCCAGACTATATGATTTTGTAGGGATAACTTTCTTTAGCCATGTTATTTTGAGAAGACATAATTGCTTTGTTAGTATGCTTTAAGTATTATTATTTTCTATGTCAATATGAACTTTTGTCTTGAATCTTTCGGATCTGAATATTCATACCACAATTAAGAAGAATTATAATAAAATTATGCCAAGTAGCACTCCGCATCAAAAATTCTGTTTTTATCATTTACCTACTCGAGGACGAGCAGGAATTAAGCTTGGGGATGCTTGATACGTCTAAAACGTATCTATAATTTTTTGATTGCTCCATGCTATATTATCTACTGTTTTGGACATTGTTGGGCTTTATTATCCAATTTTATATTATTTTTGGGACTAACCTATTAACCGGAGGCCCAGCCCAGAATTGCTGTTTTTGCCTGTTTTAGGGTTTCGAAGAAAAGGAATATCAGACGGAGTCCAAACGGAATGAAACCTTCGGGAACGTGATTTTATCACCGAATACAACTCAGGAGATTTGGACCCTACGTCAAGCCAATCAACAGGAGGCCACGAGGTAGGGGGCGCGCCTGCCCCCCCCCCCAGGCGCGCCCTCCACCCTCGTGGGCCCCCTGTTGCTCCACCGATGTACTTCTTCCTCCTATATATATCCACGTACCCCCAAACGATCAGAACAGGAGCCAGAACCCTAATTCCACCGCTGTAACTTTCTGTATCCATGAGATCCCATCTTGGGGCCTGTTCCGGAGCTCCGCCGGAGGGGGCATCGATCACGGAGGGCTTCTACATCAACACCACACCCTCTCCAATGAAGTGTGAGTAGTTTACTTCAGACCTACGGGTCCATAGTTAGTAGCTAGATGGCTTCTTCTCTCTTTTTGGATCTCAACACAATGTTCTCCCCCTCTCTTTTTCCCCCTCTCTTGTGGAGATCTATTCGATGTAATCTTCTTTTCGCGGTGTGTTTGTTGAGACCGATGAATTGTGGGTTTATGATCAAGTCTATCTATGAATAATATTTGAATCTTCTCCGAATTCTTTTATGTATGATTGGTTATCTTTGCAAGTCTCTTCGAATTATCAGTTTGGTTTGGCCTACTAGATTGATCTTTCTTGCAATGGGAGAAGTGCTTAGCTTTGGGTTCAATCTTGCGGTGTCCTTTCCCGGTGACAGTAAGGCAGCAAGGCACGTATTGTATTGTTGCCATCGAGGATAACAAGATCGGGTTTTCTTCATATTGCATGAGTCTATCCCTCTACATCATGTCATCTTGCTTAAGGCGTTACTCTGTTTTAACTTAATACTCTAGATGCATGCTGGATAGCGGTCGATGAGTGGAGTAATAGTAGTAGATGCAGGCAGGAGTCGGTCTACTTGTCTCGGACGTGATGCCTATGTACATGATCATACCTAGATATTCTCATAACTATGCTCAATTCTGTCAATTGCTCAACGGTAATTTGTTGACCCACCGTAGAATACTTATGCTCTCGAGAGAAGCCACTAGTGAAACCTATGGCCCCCGGGTCTATCTTTATCATATCAATCTCCTACTACTTAGTTATTTACTTTTCTATTTTACTTTGCCTTTATTTTACTTTGCATCTTTATCATCAAAATACCAAAAATATTATCTTATCATATCTATCAGATCTCACTCTCGTAAGTGGCCCTATAGGGATTGACAACCCCTATTTGCGTTGGTTGCGAGGATTTATTTGTTTTGTGCAGGTACGAGGGACTTGTGTGTAGCCTCCTACTGGATTGATACCTTGGTTCTCAAAATCTGAGGGAAATATTATGCTACTTTGCTGCATCATCCCTTCCTCTTCGGGGAAAACCAACGCAGTGCTAAAAGAGGTAGCAAGGTATACCTCACGGAAGTGCGCAAGATGGAGAAGCAATTCCTGGGCCTAGAGCTACAGCATGTGCCACGCGGCACCAAAAAGGAGGCTGACGAAATCGCCAAGAAGGCGTCGAGGCGGCTACCCCAAGAACCTGGTGTCTTGAAAGAGCAACTCTTCAAGCCTTCGGCGACCCCTGCGGTCGTGAAGACTGCATCACCTCAAGAAGAACTCCCTCAGCCACCAGCCTTGAGAGCCCCCGCTCGCGGCCCTACCTCAGGATGACGTCTACTCCTGGTGCTCGAGCCTCAAGAGGGGTGCTGGACCGAGGAATTCAAGGCATATCTGGTGCATGGGACGCTGCCGGAGAAGGAGGAGGACGCGGAGCGTGTGGCTCGACAGGCTACGGCATACTGCATCCAGGACCATGAGCTGTACAAAAAAACGACCAAATGATGTTTCCTTGCGCTGCATCTCCAGGGAGCAGGGGAATGAGCTGCTGGCTGACAGACACGGTGGAGACTGCGGGCATCACTCATCGTCACATACCCTGGTTGGCAAGGCGTTCCGCAGCGGGTTCTACTGGCCCACGACACTCAACGACGCGACTGAGCTGGTAAGGTCCTGCGAGGCCTGCCAGTTCCATTCCAAGCAAATCCACCAGCCGGCTTAGGGCCTTCAGACTATTCTGCTTTCGTGGCCCTTCGCGGTCTGGGGGCTGGACATCCTGGGCCCATTCCCACGGGCGCCTGGGGGCTATCGCTACCTCTACGTCGCCATCGACAAGTTCACCAAATGGGCAGAAGTCGAAGCCGTCCGCACCATCCCAGCCTGGTCAGCAGTTAAGTTCATCAAAGGCCGTAAGCCGGTTCGGGGTCCCTAACCGCATCATCACCGACAACGGCTCGCGGTTCACTAGCAATCTCTTCAAGACCTATTGTGCTAACCTTGGAACACAGATTTGCTACGCTTCGGTGGCACACCCCAGGAGCAACGGCCAAGCTGAGCGCGCCAACGCTGTGGTCCTTCAAGACGAAGCTCGAGGCTTGCGGCAGGGGCTAGCACGACAAGTTCTTGTCTGTGTTGTGGTCCATCCGCACCACCGCCACCAAGCCTACAGGCGAGACCCCGTTCTTCCTCGTCTATGGAGCAGAAGCGGTTCTCCCTCATGAGGTCAGGCATTGCTCTGTGCGGGTCCTGGCATTTGATGAGACGCACCAGGACACCATGCAGGGGATGGACCTCGTGCAGGGGGAGGAACTCCGCCGTGAAGCCTCGCTCCGAGCGGCAAGATACCAGCAGGCGCTGCGACGGTACCACTGTCGCGGCGTCCGCTCTAGGACGCTTGAGGTGGGCGATCTCGTCCTAAGGTGGGTGCTCTCCAGGGAAGGGCTGCATAAGCTCTCACCCATGTGGGAGGGCCCGTATAGGATTGTCCGCGTCTCCAGGCCTGGCGCCGTGCGCCTGGAGACGCAGGACGGGGTCCCCATCCAGAATGTCTGGAACATCCAACACCTTTGGAAGTTCTACCCATGAAGCAAGGCCCAGTGCCTATGAAGGTCTCCGCTCGTGACACTCTCACGTAATAATGAGTGGGGCTGTATACGCCCCGGAGTCTCAGGAGTGCTGCCCTCGGGCCTCGGGGGCTCCCTCCCACGTCCTAGTGGCAGCACTTAGCTCCGCGCTGGTGAGAAGACTAGACTAGGTGCCGGATGCGGCTATTCATTTGCTTTCTGTAGTTGGCTTGCCTCTTTTCCTTTAATGAAATTTGGAGTTCCAGCATTTCTCGACGGCTTGCCTCTTCTTCCTGTTTCTTCCCTCGATTCTTTGTTTTTTTGCCAGGGAGGGTGGCAGTTGCCCGACGCTCTCCCTCGCACGCCCCGCGAGGGGGGTTGGACAGGTAGTATGCACATGCGCACTCCCCTAGTCCCTATAGGACGTTCTCGTCTGAGCTTTTGATCGGCGCATCCCCTTTAGTCCGTGCCCCACTGGTACCGCAACGCGGTGCGTCTAGCCATAGCCAGCCCATACCTGAGCCCTCGTGCAGGAAGGAGTAAATATTTCTTAACAAGTTTTTGCAGCTTCGCGATGCAGCCTCGCGATGTTACCCGAATCAACAGTGGGGAAGCCCCACCAGGTGCCCAGAGACGCGCGCCCTCATGAGGTCAAAGCTACCCCGGATGCGTCGAGCTAAGTCCCCCCTTTACACCCGTATAATTCATAGATCTCACAACACAACCCGGAAACAATAAACGCACCATAAAAGCAACATAAGCACCACGGTTCATTACACGCCCTCGCAGGGCCCCGAATTCGTTTCAGACAATACAGGGGAAAGGGAAAGAGAGGGCAAGCGAAAGCGGCTCCTACGACGCGGCAGCTCACGAGGGTCGGCCCCCGGACTCAGCCAGAGCCCTCCTCGCGCTTCACCGGGGCGCGACGGCGGGATGACCCGCCACCATCCTTGAAGTGGGCCCGACGGCGTGGTGGCTCGTCGTAGCCGCCGCTGCTGGAGCTTCCGCCGGAGGAGGAGCTACCGTAGCTGGGCGAACCGCGGTCGCCACCGAGGGGAAGGTCACCCTTGTGCTCGTCGCGGCCATCACCAAGGCCAAGCACCTCGCCACCGTCGTCGTCGTCTTCAGGGTAGCATCCAGCGCGGCGACCATCTTCCCCGAACACCCTCATGAAGAGGGTCGCTGCGCC
This sequence comes from Triticum urartu, assembly GCF_003073215.2. Taxonomy (NCBI): domain Eukaryota; kingdom Viridiplantae; phylum Streptophyta; class Magnoliopsida; order Poales; family Poaceae; genus Triticum; species Triticum urartu. Next base: position 114,812,337 of record NC_053023.1, on the reverse strand, counting down.
GTCGTACTTGAAGTGGAGGGTGCACAGCCTGCCCAGGCCGCGCGCGCGGGCGAACGTCTGCCAGCCGCGGGCCAGGGCTACGTTGCCCGCAACAGAGACCTCCACCGTGAGCCACAAAGACTTGCTGCAGGAGCCGTCCGCCTGCAGCCAGAGGCCGCCGGGACCTGGGGCCGGAAGTTCGCCGGCGAAGGAGCGCGGAAGTTGAAGCCAAGTGCCGGCTGGATTCGCCGACCACACGACAAACTCCGGCAGCACCTCCGCCGAGTGGAAGTGCGGCCGGGGAGGCCGGGCGACCATGGCGCGCCTCCCCTTGTCGACGGGGCTGCCCCGACCTAGGCGGCTCCCATCGCGTGAAGGAGTGCCGATGCGGCCGCCAAGGACGACGCCGTACCCCGAAGGAGTCCTCCCACACCCATGAGGGACCGCAGCAGGGGTCGCGGCATGCTTGCGTGGGCGGCCGCGCCCCCTCTTAGGCGATGGCGAGCCGGGGCCCTTCTTGCGGGCTTTCCCCTTCTCGGTGGCCGAGAACCTCTTCACCGGTGCCATGGGTGTCGCGGCAAGGAAGAAGAAGGAGAAGCAGGAGGAGTGGAGGAAGAGATGGGTGAAGAGGCTCCACCCCCTTTCTATTTATAGCCAGGAGGAGGCCAGCCGTCGGCCTCCATGATCTAAGGTAATAATGACCTTTTTCTGCATGCAACAGGGACTCGTCAAGTCGGGCAGTTGCCGAGGCAGCGTGGGGAAGCGGAGACGCCCACGACCCGTCAATCACCACGCGTCAATCAAGGCCGTAGGCCATTGGGGCTCGCGGCGCTCTGCACTTGACCCTTGGCTTCGCTGGGAAGCCAAGCACGAGTGCTCCTTGGGCCCGGGCGCTACTGTCGGCATCCTGGGAACGGGGGTACCCAGACTTGCCTGCCCGTGGCCCAGGGCGTGGCTCCACCAGCGGCCTAGTACGACCCATCTTCATCAACCATCAATCAAGACCCTCGCAAGGGGCCAAGCCTCACGAGGCGGATGACACAAGACCTCCTCAGGGGCAGCCTCACTAGGCTGGCTCACGAGGAGAGGAGAGATCAAGGTGAGGGGCACCTCGTGAGGTTTTCGTCACGTGAGCCATGACGACCAAGGCCAGGCGGGCGCCAGCGGGTGCGGAGTGCCAGTTTCCTCTTTGGTGCTAAAGAGGCAGGCACAGGTGAGGAGTCCGAGGCGTCAGGTAAATGTTTCCATATCAGTGCAACGAGACCAAGACCAGCAGGACGGCAAGACGGAGGTCACCATGGAGCCCACGACGGCGTCACCACTAGAGCCTTTGGTAGGTGAAGACCACCTTTTGTCATGATAACTTGTACTCGTTTTCCACCTTCGAATTGGCCGTTGTGGGATCCCTTCCGGCCTAATATTTGGGGAGAGGACCTGACCCTCTATAAATAGGGCTAGCTACCACCATAGCCGGGGGCGGCTCATCGAGAGACGGGAGGCTCATCTAGAGACGGATCATTCAGATCATCCCCAACCACACAAGCTCATCGAGCTCAAGAACACCTCTCCTCAGGAGGCTGTTCTTCCCTTGTACTTGTTCATCCCAGCCTACAAGGCAATCCACCACACCACACTGGAGTAGGGTATTACACCGCAACGGTGGCCCGAACCAGTATAAACTCTTGTGTCCCTTGTTCTTCGGGTTCGGTGAACCGGACTGTGAGGTCATTGCAAGAGCGTGAGCTAGGGGAAGAGAGATCTTCATGCACACCCTAGTGTTCGAACCTCAAGGGTTTGCCAGAACCCGTAATCCGACAACGGCATGTTGATGCTGCTCCATCATAGCATGCCAAGTTTCATGAATTTCAGACGATTTTTGGATTTACTAGAATTTAAAAACCAGGCATCTCAACATTTTGCCGGCAATCAACAGTTCCCTGGTGTTTGAATTTCATTCCCATCTCTTGCATGGGACCTAGAAATTCATCCAATGACATAGATTACATTTTTCAACCAACCTTAGTGCATTGGAGCATGTGCTTGTAGTTCAAATTTGAATTATGCACATAAAACGCCTAGAAAACCCAGTTAATGCATAAAAATGTCCAAACGAACCCCAGAAAATCAAAAAAATTGACACAACACTCTTGTTGTTCTATGTTGACACTAGAAATTTTTTGAAAGCAATAAGAGGCAATGGATATCATTTCGTCCCCAAAGGTGGGACGTTCCCTATCGAAACCATCATGGTTGTTGTGAGAAGCTCTAGTTTGTGAGAAGCTTATACCCGAACCTGCCCCAAATGGGACAGTTTTTTTACCACGGCATGTTGATGCCGCTCCATGATAGCATGCCAAGTTTCATGAATTTCAGACGAGTTTTGGATTTACTAGTAAAAACCAAGCATCTCAACATTTTGTCGGCAATCAACAGTGCCTTGGTGTTTGAATTTCATTCCCATCTCTTGCATGGGACCTAGAAATTCACCCAAGGACACACATGTGATTTTTCAACCAACTTTATTGTATTGGAGCATGTGCTTGTAGTTCAAATTTGAATTATGCACATAAAATGCCTAGAAAACCCAGTTAATGTATAAAAAAGGCCAAACGAACCCCGAAAAATTCATTCCCATTTCTTGCATGGGACCTAAGCATGCACTGAAGGACACAGATTTGGTTTTTCAACCAATTTGTATGCACCAGAGCATGTGCATGTAGTTTAATTTTGAATTGTGCACCTGAAATGGCTAGAAAACCAGTTTAATGTATAAAATGTCCAAACGAACCCTGAATAATTCCAATTCTTTTGCGACACACGTATAGTTGCATGTTCACTGCGGATAAAAGGTCTAGCAATTCAACCAGCGTCCATTGCCGTTGTGACCTCATTTTGTAATTCAAGCTAGGCAATACGGATATGTATATCTCCTCCTTTGTAACCGACCTTGTGTAACCCTAGCCCCCTCCGGCGTCTATATAAACCGGAGGGTTTTAGTCTGTACGACAACATACAATCATACCATAGGCTAGCTTCTAGGGTTTAGCCTCTCCGATCTCGTGGTAGATCAACTCTTGTAATACCCATATCATCAAGAATAAATCAAGCAAGACGTAGGGTTTTACCTCCATCAAGAGGGCCCAAACCTGGGTAAAACATCGTGTTCCCTGCCTCCTATTACCATCCGCCTTAGACGCACAGTTCGGGACCCCCTACCCGAGATCCGCCGGTTTTGACACCGACATTGGTGCTTTCATTGAGAGTTCCTCTGTGTCGTCGCCGTTAGGCTTGATGGCTCCTACTATCATCGATAGCGATGCAGTCCAGGGTGAGACTTTTCTCCCCGACAGATCTTTGTGTTCGGCGGCTTCGCACTACGGGCCAACTCGCTTGGCCATCTGGAGCAGATCGAAAGTTACGCCCTGGCCACTAGGTCAGGTTTGGAAGCTTAAATTACATGGCCGATATCCGCGGAGACTTGATCTTCGACGGATTCGAGCCCCTGCCTTGTGCGCCACGCGGTCACGATGAGTACGATTTAGCTCTACCATTGGACCGTATTTAGGAGATCGCACCGGCGGCCGCTCCGAGCCTCAATTCGGAGCTAGTTGCGCCATCCATGGACGGGTGGATAGACCCCGTCACGGAGGCCGTATCCTCAGCGGCGATCGAGCCGAATATCGACCTTACCCTTCACGAGAGCCGTGCTGCCAAACTGTCGGATCCTTTTCCTGCCACGAGCTCCGAACCGCCTGTGCCCGTTCCTATCGAATCCGATTGGGCGCCAATCATGGAGTTTACCTCCGCGGATATTTTTCAGCACTCGCCCTTCGGCAACATGCTGAACTCATTAAGGTCTCTCTCCTTGTCAGGAGGATCCTGGCCGAACTATGTCCGGCAGGATTGGGATGCGGATGATGAAGAAATTCGCCGCCCACCCACCACCCACTTAGTAGCCACTGTCGATGACTTAACTGACATGCTCGACTTCGACTCCAAAGACATCGACGGTATGGACGACGATGCGGGAGATGAAGAGGAACCACTGCCCACAGGGCACTGGACAGCCACCTCATCATATGATATATATACATGGTGGACACACCCAGAGAAGGCAATGGCGACGAGACAACGGAGGATGACCCCTCCAAGAAGCAGCCCAAGCGCCGGCGTCAGCGGCGCCGCTCTAAGTCCCGCCAAGGCAAAAGCGGTGATACCGGCACAGGAGATAATAGCACTCCGGACAGTGCCGAAGACGGCAACAATCCCCTCCAGCAAGATTTAGGGCAGGAGGATGGAGAAGCCAGCCCTTCAGAGAGAGCGGCAGATGGAGAGGCGGAGGATGATAATTACATGCCTCCCTCCGAAGACGAGGCAAGCCTCGATGATGACGAATTCGTCGTGCCTGAGGATCCCGTCGAACAAGAGCGCTTCAAGCGCTGGCTTATAGCCACGGCAAATAGCCTTAAGAAAAAGCAGCAGCCGAGGAATATAAACTCGAACGCCCCTCCAAGAGTTACCCAAAGTGCAGATTGCTACCCCGACTGGAGGAGGAAGCACCATCCCCGGTGTATGACGTGGCTGATCGGCCACCTCGTGGCCACGACAGAGAGGCATTCCAGCCAAAAGCTCAGCCCGCACCCCGACGCCATTCAAGTAAAAAGGCATGGGGAAATACGCCAGACCTGCGAGACGTATTGGAGGACAAAGCAAAACATGCAAGATCGATCTACGGATCACGAGAGCATGCCACTATGCGAGACGATAATCGTCATGCCGGATACAGTAAAAGTAAATCCGGCCGGGCCGAACACAGCGGGTAAGACTCATTTGAGCTGCGTCGCGACATAGCCCAGTACAGAGGCGCCGCACACCCCCTATGCTTCACAGACGAAGTAATGGATCATCAGATCCCATAGGGTTTCAAACCCGTAAATATAGAATCATACGACGGCACAACAGATCCTGCGGTATGGATCGAGGATTTCCTCCTGCATATCCACATGGCCCGCGGTGATGATCTACACGCCATTAAATACCTCCCACTCAAGCTCAAAGGACCAGCTCGGCATTGGCTCAATAGCTTGCCAGCAGAGTCCATTGGCTGTTGGGAGGATTTGGAAGCCGCATTCCTCGACAACTTCCAGGGCACTTACGTGTGACCCCCAGATGCCGATGACTTGAGCCACATAATTCAGCAGCCAAAGGAATCGGCCAGGCAATTCTGGACACGGTTCCTAACAAAGAAAAATTAAATCGTCGACTTTCCGGATGCAGAGGCCCTAGCAGCTTTTAAGCACAACATCCGCAACGAGTGGCTCGCCCGGCACCTTGGCCAGGAAAAGCCGAAATCTATGGCAGCCCTCATGACACTCATGACCCGCTTTTGTGCGGGAGAAGACAGCTGGCTGGCTCGCAGCAATAACATATCAAAGAACCGTGGTACTTCGGATACCAAGGATGGCAATGGCAAGTCACGTCGCAACAAACATATGCGCCGCATTAACAGCGACAATACCGAGGATACGTCAGTCAATGCCGAATTCAAAGGCTCTAAACCCGGTCAGCGGAAAAAGCCATTCAAAAGAAGCACTCCGGGCCCGTCCAGTTTGGACCGTATACTCGATCGCTTGTGCCAAATACACAGCACCCCCGACAAGCCAGCCAACCACACCAACAGGGATTGTTGGGTGTTCAAGCAGGCCGGCAAGTTACATGTCGAAAACAAAGATAAGGGGTCACATAGCGATGACGAGGAGGAGCCTCGGCAGCCGAACACCAGAGAACAGAAGAGGTTCCCCCCACAAGTGCGGACGGTGAACATGATATACGCAACCCACATCCCCAAGAGGGAGCGGAAGCGTGCGCTCAGGGACGTATATGCGTTGGAGCCAGTCGCCCCAAAGTTCAACCCATGGTCCTCCTGTCTGATCACCTTCGATCGCAGGGACCACCCCACTAGTATCCGTCATGGCGAATTCGCCGCACTAGTTCTAGACCCAATCATTGATGGATTTCACCTCACTCGAGTCCTAATGGACGGCAGCAGCAGCCTGAACCTGCTTTATCAGGACACAGTGCGCAAAATGGGTATAGACCCCTCAAGGATCAAACCCACAAAAACGACCTTTAAAGGTGTCATAACAGGTGTAGAGGCCCATTGCACAGGCTCAGTCACACTGGAAGTGGTCTTCGGATCCCCGGATAACTTCCGAAGCGAAGAGTTAATCTTCGACATAGTCCCGTTCCGCAGTGGCTACCATGCACTGCTCAGGCGAACCGCATTCGCAAGATTCAATGCGGTACCGCATTATGCATATCTCAAGCTCAAGATGCCAGGACCTCGGGGGGTCATAACAGTCAATGGAAACACAGAGCGCTCTCTCCGCATGGAGGAGCACACTGCGGCCCTCGCAGCAGAAGCGCAAAGCAGCCTCTTAAGGCAATCCACTAGTTCGGCAATCAAGGACCCGGACACCTTCAAGCGCGCCTGGAGTAATCGGCAACAGGACCGCCTGGCATGTTTCGAGCTCGCATAGCAATGCGGCCCCCGCCCCGGTCCCAGCCAAACAGCGAAATCTGTGCCACGCGTACATAATTACGCATTAAAAATACCATGGGCACAGGTGGGGAGGGGGCACGACTGCGGCACGCTCCAAGTCGTGGCTTAAACCGCACTAGGGGCTTCCCGCTTTGTTATTTTTCTCTTTCAGGACTTTAATCTCCAGAAACCCTGTCCGGCAGCATGATTGCCGAACACATGATGCAGCAACCAAGGAGGCAGAAAGCTGCGTCACACCACGGAACTCCCAGGTGGATTACGATAACGAGTGAAATATTTGCTTTAATACTATTCCTCAGCTTGCCCTTGGAAGGGACATGTCAAACAGTCCTACTTTTTGCTTATCGCACTACTTGTATCATTCTGCTTTAACGCACCTTTTTGAATAAACAATGCCTAGCATTAAGACTATCATTGCATTCTTCCTTTATATATATATATATATATATATATATATATATGTGTTCATTCACAACATCTAGCATCCGTACACTCTGGTACGGCCAATACGCTAGGGGCTTAAGCATACCCCATAATGCGGCGTGAGAAGTCCGAACACTTTCGACACTGCGGCACCCCGAACTTATAGCATTATTTGCATCAGCTCCGAATCATGTCTTGGGTCAATAGTTGGGTTTGCCCGGCTCCCATGTTTTGGTACCTTACGTTCCGCTATATCGGCTAAGGTAGCACTAGGAGAACTACTGCGATTGTGTCCCGGTTCTGCTGGGTTAAGCACCTCAATAGAGAAAGCTAAAACTGACTGTCATGATAAGGTGAGAGACTGGTCGTTGTTCGAGAGGTTTCGAGTCCCTAAAGACTCATGCCGCTTAGAGCGAGGAGTCGGCCCTGTCCGGCTTAAGGCGTGTATGGCGCCCCGAATTCGGCCTTCCGAATACTAGGGGCTTCGCCGAAATTTAAAATTATAGAATTCTATGGCTAAGTGAGAGTGATAACGCATTATAGTCCAATTGCCTTGTTCGTTGTGCTGAGCACCTCCCTCAAAGGACCCAAAAATGGGAACAAGAGTGCTCAGGTTTATCCCGAACACCCCAGCACTCGTGGCGTGGGGGAAGAAGCCGACGACTAGCCATCTCTCAGATTTGATAAATAGCCGAACAGAAGGTAATATTTTAAATTCAAACAAGCGTTGCATAGCGCATATGAACAAGTTTTCATAATACAGGATTACACGAGCAAGTTTACTCAAATATTACATCTTTCGTACACTCGTCCGCTACGATATGGGCACCCTTCAGGACACCCTCATAGTACATCTCAGGGTGGCGATGCTCCTTGCCCTGCGGCGGCCCTTCCTTCACCAGCTTCACGGCGTCCATCTTGGCCCAGTGCACCTTCGGACGGGCGAAAGCCCGGCATGCACCTTCGATGCAGACGGACCGCTTGATGACTTCCAGCCGTGGGCAGGCTTCCACAAGCCGCCTCACCAGGCCGAAGTAGCTGTTGGGAAGGGCGTCTCCAGGCCACATCCGAACTATAAAGCCCTGCATGGCCTGTTCGGCCGCCTTGTGCAACTCGACCAGTTGCTTCAGCTGGTCGCTCAGAGGCATCGGGTGTTCGGTCCCAGTATACTGAGACCAGAACAGCTTCTCCGTTGAGATTCCCTCCTCGGCCTGGTAAAACTGTGCGGCATCCGACACGCTACGGGGCAAATCTGCGAATGCTCCTGGAGAGCTCCGGATTCGGGTAAGTAACAAGTAATTTACTTTCACATGCTTGCTTTGCATATAGAATGCCTTACCCGCCGCTATCTTCTTCATCGCATCAATCTCCAGGAGGGCCTTTTGGGCTTCGGCCTTGGCACTCTTTGCACTCTCAAGGGCCGTGGCAAGCTCGGACTCTCGCGTCTTCAAGTCAAGCTCCAACGTCTCGTGCTTCGTCACGAGAGCGTGGAGCTCTTGCTGCACCTCGCCCACCCGTGCCTCTTGTTTTTCCCGCTCGGTGCGCTCCTAGGCCGCTTTGTTTTCGGCCTCGGATAGCGCTTGCTTCAGGGTCGCCACCTCGGTCGTGGCCCCTGGCAAATTTACATTGATCCTGTCATTTTGCAATTGCATTGTTTTTATATATATATATATATATCCATAGACTAGGTACTACTTACCTTTGTTCTCCTCGAGCTGTCTCTTGGCAAGGCCGAGCTCTTCCTTGGACCCTTCGAGGTCCTGCTTCAGTGCGGCGACCTCCGCAGTCAGTGCGGCAAAGGCCAGTAGCGAAGCCTGCATACGCATATAGACATACTTATATTAGACTCTTGCGATATTGTTTGATCCTCTGTTCGGCTTTTCTTTGTGAACATCGAACAGAGCATCAGGGGCTACTGTCTATGCGATAATATTTTTCCTATATTTCAAATACTTACCTCAAAGCCTGTTAGAAGGCTGGCACAGGCTTCAGTCAGTCCGCTCTTGGTGGACTGAACCTTCTAGATCACCGCACTCATAATAGTGCGGTGCTCTTCGTCGATGGAAGCGCTGCGAAGCGCTCCCAGCAGATTGTCCGGTGCCCCTGGATGGGCAGAGGTCACCGGGCACAGGCGTCTTGCCCCTTTTGGAAGGAGGCCGCCTGCCTGAGCCCGGAACCACTGGGGGTTCCAGCACGGTGTTCGGCTGAGGGCCGAACTCGGAGCCCTCGGAATCCTTACTCCCTCTGCTCCTGGAGTCCGGAAAGTCGCCTTGAGGCGCCTCCGAGATTGTCTCCCCTCGACCCGGTGCCTCTTGAGACAATACCTCGGCATTGTCCGTAGGGCACAGGGAGGTGGCGGTCGGAAGTGGATCGCTATACATATCCGACAAGCCCAAGGAGCCGCCCGATGAAGATACGTCGATACGGGCTTGGGGCGGTCTTCATAATCATATTCGGCGTTAGGGGAAGCAGTGCGACGAAGGTATGCTATGAGTTACTCTGGTATCCAAATACTTACGACTTCGCCAGGGGCTTGGCCCTGAGCAGCCACTCATCTTCGCCTTCGGCGGCGGTGGTGGAGTAGTCCGGAAGGAGGGTTCTCCCCTTCTTGGACCCTTCGCCCCCCCCCCGGTCGGGGCGGCCTTCCTTTTTTTGTCTCCCCCGACTGAAGGGGGAGCATCTTCATCTTCCTACTCATCTTTGGGGGAGGAGTGTGTCGCGGAGTTATCGGACGATGAGTCCGATAACACCTGGCATCGAGAACTCTTTCGGGTTCCCTTGGCCTTCTTGGTATTCTCTGGCACCTTGTAAGGAGCCGGAGTCAGCATCTCTGTCAGGAGAGCATCCGCAGTGTCTTTGGGCAGAGGGGCAGGACAGTTAATCTGCCCCAACGTCTCCACCCAGTCCTGTCAAAGGCATGGAGCTCAGACCCCGCACATGGTTAAGCTAGGGGAAGTAAATATCCTACCGGATGTATAGAACTCACCGAATGTGCTAGGCACTTCGCGCTTAGCCCGCGGTCCTCGGTGAGAGAGGGAGGGACCTCGGCGCCCTTGAACAACACCCTCCAGACGTCCTTGTGTGTCGTGTCAAAGAGCTCGCTCAAATTCTGGTGCTGGGCCGGGTCTAACTCCCACAAGTTGAAATCTCGTTGTTGACACGGGAGGATCCGGCGGATGAGCATGACCTAGACTATGTTGATAAGCTTGAGCTTCTTGCTTGCCATATTCCGGATACATTTCTGGAGTCCGTCCAGCTCCATCGATGAACCCCAGGATAGGCCCTTCTCTTTCCAGGAGGTGAGCCGCGTGGGGATTCCGGATCCAAACTCGGGGGCCGCCACTCAGCTGGTGTCGCGCGGCTCGGTGATGTAGAACCACGCCAATTGCCACCCCTTTATGGTCTCCACGAAGGAGCCTTCAAGCCATATAACATTGGGCATCTTGCCCACCATGGCTCCGCTGCATTCTGCTTGTTGGCCCCCCACCACCTTCGGCTTGATATTGAAGGTCTTCAGCCATAGGCCGAAGTGGGGCCGGATGCAGAGGAAAGCCTCACACACAACGATGAACGCCGAAATGTTGAGGATGAAGTTCGGGGCAGATCATGGAAGTCCAGCCCGTAGTAGAACATGAGACCACGGATTAATGGATGGAGGGGAAACCCCAGTCCGCGGAGGAAGTGGTGGAGGAAAACTACCCTCTCGTGAGGTTCCGGGGTAGGAACGATCTGCCCCGCAGCGGGCAACCGATGCGCGATATTCACGGCTAAGTATCCGGCTCCGCACAGCTTCTTGATGTGTCCCTCCGTAACAGAGGAAGCCATCCATTTGCCTCCCACTCCGGACATGTTTGGAGAAGGTTGAGGCGAAGGACCTGGACTTGTGCGTTGGAGCTCGAGTGCGCAAGAACGGATGAGCAAGGAGGAAGAAGGCATGGGTAGAGAAAGGTTAAACCTTATCTATTTATAAGGGCGGCCGAAACTATGCGCCCCCACTAGCCTGGTAAAACTCACTTATCCCCCAAGCACCGTAATTGGTGGTGCGGTTGGGTTACCCACGCCCATATTGATGACAATCCCGTAATAAGGGGGACACGATCTCTGCGTTGACAAGACGTGTCAAGATTTGTGGAAATATTATTCTCTCTACGGTGGTATGTGGAACTTATTTTGCAGGGTCGGACACTATCCTTGTATTCAAATATTTCCGTGGTGTATTCGGAGGAGGAACCCGCCTTGCAATGCCGAAGACAACACTGCGTGCCGGACTCATCGTCATTGAAGCCTGGTTCAGGGGCTACTGAGGGAATCCTGGATTAGGGGGTCTCCGGACAGCCGGACTATATCCTTTGGCCGGACAGCCGGACTATATCCTTTGGCCGGACTGTTGGACTATGAAGATACAAGATTGAAGACTTCGTCTCGTGTCCGGATGGGACTCTACTTGGCGTGGAAGGCAAGCTAGGCAATACGGATATGTATATCTCCTCCTTTGTAACCGACCTTGTGTAACCCTAGCCCCCTCCGGTGTCTATATAAACCGTAGGGTTTTAGTCCGTAGGACAACATACAATCATACCATAGGCTAGCTTCTAGGATTTAGCCTCTCTGATCTCGTGGTAGATCAACTCTTGTAATACTCATATCATCAAGAATAAATCAAGCAGGACGTAGGGTTTTACCTCCATCAAGAGGGCCCGAACCTGGGTAAAACATCGTGTCCCCTGCCTCCTGTTACCATCCGCCTTAGATGCACAGTTCAGGACCCCCTACCCGAGATCCGCCGGTTTTGACACTGACATTGGTGCTTTCATTGAGAGTTCCTCTGTGTCGTCATCATCAGGCTTGATGGCTCCTTCAATCATCATTAGCGATGCAGTCCAGGGTGAGACTTTTTTCCCCGGACAGATTTTTGTATTCAGCGGCTTTGCACTGTGGGCCAATTCGCTTGGCCATCTGGAGTAGATTGAAAGCTACGCCCTAGCCATCAGGTCAGGTTCGGAAGCTTAAACTACACGGCCGATATCCGCGGAGACTTGATCTTCGACGGATTCGAGCCCCTGCCGAGTGCTCCGCGGCCCCGATCCACCGTCGCCGGTCCCCCGATCCGCCCGCCGCCGTGCCCCTACTCCGGTTCGAGGACTACCCCGTCCTCCCCCGGACCCGGCAGCCGACGAAGGAAGGATTGGCTCGACCTCTACTTCGACCGAAAGTAGTTTAGCTTAGTTTAAATTTATGTTTTATGTTCGGTTATGTAAAACTATCTATGTTTATGTTTGAATGCATGCTACTTTCGGTTGAACCTACTTTGAACTTTATCAAATTAAAGTTTATAACCTTAAGTTTAGGGGATCGACTAGAAAAGGCCAAAAATTGCTGGAGTATATATATATATATATATATCCACTAAGGGTTTTAGTCCTTTAACTTTTTAAGGATCGCCTAGAGATGTCATTATGACTTGTTTATTTTAGTTCTTCACAATGTGATGCTCTATATGTGCAACTATTTGCCGTGCATTTCAATTTCATCAATAATAGTTTCAACAATACCACTATGAATTACTATATTTGGTTGTTGTTAAGGATATTGCAGTTAACATGCCTTTTCATTTTTCAGTTGTTGTTTAGCAACATGCATTGTACTGAATGACTAAATATGCAATCCCGGGCTACATAGCAACAAGGAAGAGTGTTACCTTAATATTCTGATGATGTATAGATATACATGTAACAAAATCTTATATAATGGGATGGATGGAGTGTTGCACTCCATTTTTCAATTGTTGTTTAGCTTCTAATATTAACTTGGTGCTTTTAGGTACATATATCATTGCCAAAGATCCACACTTCGACCCTTTCTGCGTATGGGGCAATGAGATATTCATGAACCGGCATCAAGTGAGGAAACTGATAAAGATTGTTATTAAAATGGGTCAAAAGATGTCAATCAAACTATTTGTTTACACTTTATGCAAGACAACAGTGAACTGCAGGATGGTAAGTAAGAACCCTGTAGCCTTCTTTTTACTGCCCGTAATGAGTTGTGTTAGATGACAATATCTGAATCTTTTTTCTTTTGTAGTGGATCCTGAAGAAGTTTACTCAAGATTACCTCTCAAACTACATGATTGGCGGCCGGCCATCACAAGTGGTTGGACTAGAGTCCTGCATGCCTTCTGCATCCAGGAGAGCACAATAGGTCCATTCCGCTTCACCTTGTTCAGCAACTGGAATGTCTGTCGCCTCTTTCTTTACCACATGTAATAGTACAAGTATAGAACCATTGGTGCTTCTGTAATTCTTAAACATATGTACATGTGAATCAAATAATGCATTGGTTGTTTGAACCCGGTGGATATGAATAAAGCTATAGCCTACTTTCAAGTTTAAATTTGGTACAATTTTAAATAGCAGTAATTAAATTAGGTCGAAATTACGTTGTGCAGGTCATTACGGCACACGGTTGGTAAAACACAAACGTTTGTGATATACACCATAATCCGAGACGGTTCACAGAGAGAAAACGTGTGCAAGCATGCACACAATTGCCGTTTGCAAAGTGTGTGTGATGGCAGACACTATCACATACGGTACGGGAAAACTAAATGTGTGTGATTGTCTACCTATCGTACACGGTTTATAATCATGAACTATTTGTGATGTGCTAGGCATCGTAAAACTCCCGTGCCTAGAATCTGCCTGGAAAACTCCCCTGCCTGGAATCTGCCTGGTTTTAGGCAGAACCACAAAACTCCGACTGTGATGGTAATGCGAGCACAAACGAGTAGCAAGGATGAAGCATTTGGGATATTCGAGATATCGGAAACGGTTATATAGGGTCAACTGTATGCATCAAGGCTCCCTATCCACAATGGTTTCTGGGTCGTGTGGGAAGGACTCCCCTATCGCCCACACTCACTTGGCGACGGTTCCAAATGACGTCCCGGAAATGGGTTAAAAATTGTTTGTTTAGGACCGACGCGCACCAGTGACATAGTTGTTTCGTAGTTTCATTTTCTTCTTTGTTGAGTCATAGGAACCACCGTACTGTTAAGTGGGGTCCAAGTGAACAAATTCAGAGTGACTACAGTGATGCTCAACCAAATCCTATGTCTTCGAGCGAAGATAATGAGAGCAAATCTTATCCAGAGCTGGATGAGTCAGCTTTACTTGTAGCACAATTCAAGCTATCGCGTGTGTTTAAAATCTAACCGTTGGACATGTGTCAGTTCCTTATTGACCCAAGGTCATTTCGGAAAAAACAGGTCGGGTTGCCTCCTGGCTATAAATAGCCCACCCCCTACACCATAAATCGGTGGCTGCTCAGAGTTAGTACATGGCTTTTGTCGTTTGAGAGCAACCCACCTCCAAAGCATTTGAGAGAGAGAGATCCTTGCAAGGACAAAGCCCAAAACACCCAGAGCCAAAGAGTGTTAGGCATCACTGAAGTCTTTCTGACCGCGTGATCTGAAGACTTGTTACACTTGAGGACCGTGAATCCTCCAGCCGGTTAGGCATCGCGTTCTGAGCATCCAAGAGTCGTTGTGGATTGCCGGTGAACGAAGTTTGTGATGGTTTGGAAGTCTACCTTGAAGACTTACCAGAGTGATTGGGCGAGGACTGTGTGTTCTTAGCTCAAGGGGAATAAGGTGAAGACGCGGTCTTCTGAGTTGAATCTCAGCCTCCCTAACCAGATGTACAGTCGTCACAGCAACTGGAACTGGTCTACCAAATCCTTGTCCTCTCCAAGCAACTGGTTCTATCCTTCCCATTTCTTTACTTTACAGTTTGTCTTCATGAAGTCATTGCCTGCTTGCATGATCTGATTGTCTTCACTTTATGAAGACTGTTGTTGTTTGGCTTCATACTATTTTCCATCCTGATCCATACTACCTAGCTGCTGATAGTCTTCGTGCTTTCACTTCATTACTTACTTGACTATGGCTTGTCTAGTGTAGTCTACCTTCCGCTGCATATGAATAGGTTCAATTCCACTGTTTGTCTTCAAAACCTCCGTGTCATGAAGACTTTCATAAAAATCGCCTATTCACCCCCCTCTAGTCGATAACTAGCACTTTCTATAATACTTTTTTGCGGTGTGTTTCCCGAGATCCGATGAATTGTTGATTTATGATCATCTTTTATATGAATGTTATTTGAATCTTCTCTGAATTCTTTTATGCATGATTTGATATCTTTGTAATTCTCTTTGAACTATCGGTTTGGTTTGGCCAACTAGATTGGTTTTCTTGCAATGGGAGAAGTGCTTAGCTTTGGGTTCAATCTTGCGGTGTCCTTTCCCAGTGACAATAGGGGCAGCAAGGCACGTATTGTATTGTTTCCATCGAGGATAAAAAGATGTTTTTTTATCATATTTCTTGAGTTAATTCCTCTACATCATGTCATCTTGCTTAATGCGTTACTCTGTTCTTTATGAACTTAATACTCTAGATGCATATGTTGGATAGCGGTCGATGTGTGGAGTAATAGTAGTAGATGCGGAATTGTTTCGATCTACTTGACACGGACGTGATGCCTATATTCATGATCATTGCCTTAGATATCGTCATAACTTTGCACTTTTCTATCAATTGCTCGGCAGTAATTTGTTCACCCACCATAATATTTTCGATCTTGAGAGAAGCCTCTAGTGAAACCTATGGCCCCGGGTCTATTTTCCATCATATAAGTTTCCGATCTACAATATTAGTTTCTGTTTTACTCTTTTTTGCAATCTTTTACTTTCCGATCCATAGACCAAAAATACCAAAAATATTTACTTTACCGTTTATCTATCTCTATCAGATCTCACTTTTGCAAGTAACCGTGAAGGGATTGACAACCCCTTTATCGTGTTGGGTGCAATTTATTGTTTGTTTGTGCAGGTATTCGGTGACTTGTGTGTTGTCTCCTTCTGGATTGATACCTTGGTTCTCAAAATTGAGGGAAATACTTACTCTACTTTGCTGCATCACCCTTTCCTCTCTCAATTACCGACTCTGGAGTGCATTGGAAGTAGACGAGTTGGTGTAGATCGTACTTGGAGTCCCTCGAACCGTTGATGACGATCCCACGAACCGCCCTCGAAGGATCCCTCGAAAGGAAGACCGAAAGCACGACCTCTCTACTTGGTTGCAAGCGTACGATCTTCACGACCCGGTAGCGCTTCGCCGCCCAAAGCTAATCGTCACCAGAGAATTAGAGGGAGGTTGCTAGAACCACACTGGGCTTCTAATTATGAGGATTAGAGGAACTAGGTCTAACTTTGATTAGTCAACTAGGACCAACTAGAACTAGATGAACTAGAAGAGACTCCAAAACTTGTGTATAGAAAAGGGCCAACACCTCATGTATATATAGATTAGAGGGGAAAGGCGGGGCTGCCACCAAGGAGGAAAAGCCCCTCTTTGGTGTGCCGACCAAGGGGGCCACTCCAATTCGGCCTCCCCACTTGGAAAAGTGGGGAGCCTTTCCTATTGGGCCATGGTGGGCCTAATATTCCTTCCACCACTAGCCCTTTTAAGGCCGGTTGATATTAAACTAAATATAAAAACCCTCCAACAATTACTAGAGCACATTATAAATAATTTAATATCTCTGGAAATATTTTGCACCTATATATTATTTATCGGTAATACCCGGTATTGCCCGATAAACTCCAAAACCCTTCCACTGACCCCAAAACACTTTCGATTCCTCTTGAAACTATTCCTAATATTAATGAAACAATTTCAAAAAATAATACCTCGGTACTATGTTCTACTAACACTCGGCAGATCGTGATTACCTTAATCTTGTGACCCTGTAGGTTCAGTAAATCATAGACATGAACGAAACTCCTTTGTTCAATGACCGATAGAGGAGCCGCGGACATCCATATCGATCCCTATGATTACACGAATGACATTCAAGTGAACCCTTTGGTTATCATGTGATGTTCCCTTTGCTTCCGATACTTTACAAAACCTAAGAAGCATCGGTATCCTCCCGAGTCATACACATGCTCACTATACCGTCACCCTTGTTACCGGTTTTGTTCTTCTTTCTCGTTGATATGTTCTGGCATCCCTGTGACATAGTCACATATGTCTAGCCAGAAAATGATGGATGCCATCACACCGAGAGGGCCCTAAGAATATCTATCCATCGTCGGAGGAGAAAATCCCACTCTCGAGCTATCTAGTCCCTTATCAAACTTTCAGATGTACCTGTAAGTTATTGTTCTTATCACCTAGTTACAGATGACGTTTGAGAAACCCTAAAGTCCACCGTA
The DNA here is from genome assembly GCF_003073215.2 of Triticum urartu. Classification (NCBI taxonomy): domain Eukaryota; kingdom Viridiplantae; phylum Streptophyta; class Magnoliopsida; order Poales; family Poaceae; genus Triticum; species Triticum urartu. The sequence goes on along the minus strand of NC_053023.1, from coordinate 114,795,098 downwards.
CGGTAGGAAGTGACTATGATACTCTTATGGTCTGAGGAACTAAAAACACATGTTAACACTCCTTGTTATAACAATTGATTTCAGACGATATTATCTCAAAGTATAACAAACAAGTATGGGTAAATTCAATATGATCGTTCTTCTAAAGGCATACTCTTAATGTTGTTGTAGGACTACCGTTACACTTAACGATATCCTAAGATCCGGACAACATGATCACCAACAACACTTGAACCAGTCTTAGAGGCAAGATTAGGAACCTATTCTTTATCGTTTATCATTCCACACGTGCATATGAGTTTTCCACTTAATCAAATATTCCAGGATCATAGTAGTTATAGCATGAAATATAATAGTACATTATTATTGTCTCTAGGCATATTTCCAACAGTCTCCCACTTAACACCAATGGCAATCCGGTATTTGAACATGCTTTGCCTGTGGTATAGCCTTCGTCCTATCAGATCTTGACGACCTCAGATCTGTGTGTATCATTTGCATTTCTATGCATCTATCATGTTTTTGATGGAAATATGCCCTAGAGGCAATAATAAAATGGTTATTATTATATTTCCTTGTTCATGATAATTGTCTATTGTTCATGCTATAATTGTGTTATCCGGAAATCATAATACATGTGTGAATACATAGACCACAACATGTCCCTAGTGAGCCTCTAGTTGACTAGCTCGTTGATCAATAGATGGTTACAGTTTCCTGACCATGGACATTGGATGTCATTGATAACGGGATCACATCATTAGGAGAGTGATGTGATGGACAAGACCCAATCCTAAGCATAGCACAAGATCGTGTAGTTCGTCTGCTACAGCTTTTCTAAGTGTCAAGTATCATTTCCTTAGACCATGAGATTGTGCAACTCCCGGATACCGTAGGAGTGCTTTGGGTGTACCAAACATCACAACGTAACTGGGTGGCTATAAAGGTACACTACAGGTATCTTCGAAAGTGTCTGTTGGGTTGGCATGAATCGAGACTGGGATTTGTCACTCCGTATGACGGAGAGGTATCTCTGGGCCCACTCGGTAATGCATCATCATAATGAGCTCAGTGTGACTAAGTAGTGGGTCATGGGATCATGCATTACGGAACGAGTAAAGTGACTTGCCGGTACCGAGATTGAATGAGGTATTGGGATACCGACGATCGAATCTCGGGCAAGTAACGTACCGACTGACAAAGGGAATTGAATACGGGATTGCTTGAATCCTCGACATCGTGGTTCATCCGATGAGATCATCACGGAACATGTGGGAGCCAACATGGGTATCCAGATCCCGCTGTTGGTTATTGGCCGGAGAGTTGTCTCGGTCATGTCTGCATGGTTCCCGAACCCGTAGGGTCTACACACTTAAGGTTCGATGACACTAGGGTTATTAGGAAGACTTGTATGTGATTATCGAATGTTGTTCGGAGTCCCGGATGAGATCCCGGACGTCATGAGGAGTTCCGGAATGGTCCTTAGGTGAAGATTTATATGTAGGAAGTTATCATACGGTCACCGGAAAGGTTCGGGGCATATCGGTATTGTACCGGGGCCACCGGAGGGGTTCCGGGGGTCCACCGGGAGGGGCCACCTCTCTCGGAGGGCCTAATGGGCCGTAGAGGAAAGGGAACCAGCCCTACATGGGCTAGGCGCATCCCCCCTTGTGCCCATGCGCCTAGGGTTGGGGGGAAACCCTAAGGGGGCGCCCCCCTTGCTTGGGGGGCAAGCCCCCTCCCCTTGGCCGCCGCCCCCCCTCTAGATCTCATCTAGAGGGGGCCGGACCCCTTCCTCCTTCCCCTATAAATAGAGGGGCAAGGGGAGGGCTGCACACCAAATCCAACGCGCAGCCCGTCCCCTCCCCAACACCTCTCCTCCTCCGCAAGAGCTTGGCGAAGCCCTGCCGGAGTACTGCTGCTCCACCACCACCACGCCATCGTGCTGCTGTTGGAGCCCTCTTCCTCAACCTATCCCTCTTCCTTGCTGGATCAAGGCACGGGAGACGTCCTCGCTCCGTACGCGTGTTGAACGCGGAGGTGCCGTCCGTTCGGCGCTAGGATCATCGGTGATTTGGATCACGACGAGTACGACTCCATAATCCCCGTTCTCTTGAACGCTTCCGCTCGCGATCTACAAGGGTATGTAGATGCACTCCTCTTCCCCTCGTTGCTAGATGACTCCATAGATTGATCTTGGTGATGCATAGAAAATTTTAAATTTCTCCTACGAAACTCAACAGTGGTATCAGAGATAGGTCTATGCGTAGTTTCTATACACGAACAGAACACAAGTTGTTGTGGGCGTCGATTTTGTCAATTTACTTGTTGTTACTAGTCTTATCTTGATTCGGCGGCATCGTGGGATGAAGCGGCCCGGACCGACCTTACACGTACGCTTACGTGAGACTAGTTCCACCGACTGGCATGCACTAGTTGCATAAGGTGGCTAGCGGGTGTCTATCACTCCCACTTTAGTCGGATCGGATTCGATGAAAAGGGTCCTTATGAAGGGTAAATAGAAATTGGCATATCACGTTGTGGTTTTGGTGTAGGTAAGAAACGTTCTTGCTAGAAACCTATAGCAGGCACGTAAAAACTTGCAACAACAATTAGAGGACGTCTAACTTGTTTTTGCAGCATATGCCGTGTGATGTGATATGGCCGAAAGGATGTGATGAATGATATATGTGATGTATGAGATTGATCATGTTCTTGTAATAGGAATCACGACTTGCATGTCGATGAGTATGACAATCGGCAGGAGCCATAGGAGTTGTCTTAATTTATTTATGACCTGCGTGTCAACTTATACGTCATGTAATTACTTTACTTTATCGCTAACCGTTAGCCATAGTAGTAGAAGTAATAGTTGATGAGACAACTTCATGAAGACACGATGATGGAGATCATGGTGTCATGCTGGTGACGACGATGATCATGGCGCCCCGAAGATGGAGATCAAAAAGGAGCAAAATTAAATTGGCCATATCATGTCACTATTTGATTGCATGTGATGTTTAGCATGTTTTACATCTTATTTGCTTAGAACGACGGTAGCATAAAGATGATCCCTCACAATAATTTCAAGAAAGTGTTCCCCCTAACTGTGCACCGTTGCTAAGGTCCGTTGTTCTGAAGCACCACGTGATGATCGGGTGTGATAGGTTCTAACGTTCGCATACAACGGGTGTAAGCCAGACTTACACACGCAAAACACTTAGGTTGACTTGACGAGCCTAGCATGTACAGACATGGCCTCGGAACACGGAAGACCGAAAGGTCGAACATGAGTCGTATAGAAGATACGATCAACATGAAGATGTTCACCGATGATGACTAGTCCGTCTCACGTGATGATCGGACATGGCCTAGTTGAATCGGATCATGTATCACTTAGATGACTAGAGGGATGTCTATCTGAGTGGGAGTTCATTAAATAATTTGATTAGATGAACTTAATTATCATGAACTTAGTCTAAAATCTTTACAATATGTCTTGTAGATCAAATGGCCCACGCTAATGTTGTCCTCAACTTCAACGCGTTCCTAGAGAAAACCAAGCTGAAAGACGATGGTAGCAACTATACGGATTGGGTCAGAAACTTGAGGATCATCCTCATAGCTGCCAAGAAAGCATATGTCCTTGAAGCACCGCTAGGTGAAGCACCACTCCCAGCAAACCAAGACGTTATGAACGCTTGGCAGTCCCGTGCTGATGATTACTCCCTGGTTCAGTGCGGCATGCTTTACAGCTTAGAACCGGGGCTCCAAAAGCGTTTTGAGCAACACGGAGCATATGAGATGTTCCAAGAGCTGAAAATGGTTTTCCAAGCTCATGCCCGGGTCGAGAGATATGAAGTCTCCGACAAGTTCTACAGTTGTAAGATGGAGGAGAATAGTTCCGTTAGCGAGCACATACTCAAAATGTCTGGGTTGCACAACCGCTTGTCTCAGCTGGGAGTTAATCTCCCGGATGATGCGGTCATTGACAGAATCCTTCAGTCGCTCCCACCTAGCTACAAGAGCTTTGTGATGAACTTCAATATGCAGGGGATGGAAAAGACCATTCCTGAGGTATATTCAATGCTGAAATCAGCGGAGGTGGAAATCAAAAAGGAACATCAAGTGTTGATGGTGAATAAAACCACTAAGTTCAAGAAAGGCAAGGGTAAAAAGAACTTCAAGAAGGACGGCAAGGGAGTTGCCGCGCCCGGTAAGCAAGCTGCCGGGAAGAAGCCAAAGAATGGACCCAAGCCTGAGACTGAGTGTTTTTATTGCAAGGGAAGTGGTCACTGGAAGCGGAACTGCCCCAAGTACTTAGCGGACAAGAAGGCCGGCAACGCCAAAGGTATATGTGATATACATGTTATTGATGTGTTCCTTACCAGTACTCGTAGTAGCTCCTGGGTATTTGATACCGGTGCAGTTACTCATATTTGTAACTTAAAACAGGAGCTGCGGAATAAGCGGAGACTGGCGAAGGACGAGGTGACGATGCGCATCAGGAATGATTCCAAGGTCGATGTGATCACCGTCGGCACGCTACCTCTCCATTTACCTACGGGATTAGTTTTAAACCTCAATAATTGTTATTTAGTGCCAGCTTTGAGCATGAACATTGTATTAGGATCTCGTTTAATACGAGATGGCTACTCATTTAAATCTGAGAATAATGGTTGTTCTATTTATATGAGAGATATGTTTTATGGTCATGCCCCGCTGGTCAATGGTTTATTCTTATTTAATCTCGAACGTGATGTTACACATATTCATAGTGTGAATACCAAAAGATGTAAGGTTGATAATGATAGTCCCACATACTTGTGGCACTGCCGCCTTGGTCACATTGGTGTTAAACGCATGAAGAAACTCCATGCAGATGGACTTTTGGAGTCTCTTGATTATGAATCATTTGACACGTGTGAACCATGCCTCATGGGCAAAATGACCAAGACTCCGTTCTCAAGAACAATGCAGCGAGCAACCAACTTATTGGAAATCATACATACTGATGTGTGCGGTCCAATGAGTGTTGAGGCTCGCGGTGGCTATCGTTATGTTCTCACCCTCACTGATGACTTGAGTAGATATGGGTATGTCTACTTAATGAAACACAAGTCTGAGACCTTTGAAAAGTTCAAGGAATTTCAGAGTGAGGTTGAGAATCAACGTGACAGGAAAATCAAGTTCTTGCGATCAGATCGTGGGGGAGAATATTTGAGTCACGAATTTGGCACGCACTTAAGGAAATATGGAATAGTTTCACAACTCACACCGCCTGGAACACCTCAGCGTAATGGTGTGTCCGAACGTCTTAATCGCACTCTATTAGATATGGTGCGATCTATGATGTCTCTTACCAATCTACCGCTGTCATTTTGGGGCTATGCTTTAGAGACTGCCGCATTCACTTTAAATAGGGCTCCGTCGAAATCCGTTGAGACGACACCGTATGAATTATGGTTTGGGAAGAAACCCAAGATGTCGTTTCTAAAAGTTTGGGGATGCGATGCTTACGTGAAGAAACTTCAACCTGAAAAGCTCGAACCCAAATCGGAAAAATGTGTCTTCATAGGATACCCTAAAGAAACTATTGGGTATACCTTCTACCTCAGACCCGAAGGCAAGATCTTTGTTGCCAAGAATGGATCATTTCTAGAGAAAGAGTTTATCTCGAAAGAAGTAAGTGGGAGGAAAGTAGAACTTGATGAAGTATTGCCTCTTGAACCGAAGAGTGGCACAGCTCAGGAAAATGTTCCTGAGGTGCCTGCACCGACTAGAGAGGAAGTTAATGATGATGATCATGAAACTTCAGATCAAGTTGCTACTAAACTTCATAGGTCCACAAGGACACGTTCCGCACCAGAGTGGTACGGCAACCCTGTCCTGGAAATCATGTTGTTGGACAATGGTGAACCTTCAAACTATGAGGAAGCGATGGCGGGCCTAGATCCGGACAAATGGCTGGAAGTGATGAAATCCGAGATAGGATCCATGTATGAAAACGAAGTATGGACTTTGACTGACTTGCCCGATGATCGGCGAGCCATAGAAAATAAATGGATCTTTAAGAAGAAGACATACGCAGATGGTAATGTGACCATCTTTAAGGCTCGGCTTGTCGCTAAGGGTTATCGACAAGTTCAAGGGGTTGACTACGATGAGACTTTCTCACCCGTAGCGAAGCTGAAGTCCATCCGAATCATGTTAGCAATTGCCACATTCTATGATTATGAGATATGGCAAGTGGACGTCAAAACGGCATTCCTTAATGGTTTCCTTAAGGAAGAATTGTATATGATGCAGCTGGAAGGTTTTGTCGATCCTAAGAATGCTGACAAGGTGTGCAAGCTCCAACGCTCAATCTATGGGCTGGTGCAAGCATCTCGGAGTTGGAACATTCGATTTGATGAGATGATCAAAGCGTTTGGGTTTACGCAGACTTATGGAGAAGCCTCTGTTTACAAGAAAGTGAGTGGGAGCTCTGTAGCATTTCTCATATTATATGTGGATGACATACTATTGATGAGAAATGATATAGAATTCTTGGAAAGCATAAAGGCCTACTTGAACAAGTGTTTTTCAATGAAGGATATTGGAGAAGCTGCTTATATATTAGGCATCAAGATCTATAGAGATAGATCGAGACGCCTCATTGGTCTTTCACAGAGTACGTACCTTGACAAGATATTGAAGAAGTTCAATATGGATCAGTCCAAGAAGGGGTTCTTGCCTGTATTGCAAGGTACGAGATTGAGCATGGCTCAATGCCCGACCACGGCAGAAGATAGAGAAAAGATGAGTGTCGTCCCCTATGCCTCGGCCATAGGGTCTATTATGTATGCCATGCCGTGTACCAGACCTGATGTAAACCTTGCCGTAAGTTTGGTAGGAAGGTACCAAAGTAATCCCGGCATGGAACACTGGACAGCGGTCAAGAATATCCTGAAGTACCTGAAAAGGACTAAGGATATGTTTCTCGTTTATGGAGGTGACGAAGAGCTCGTCGTAAAGGGTTACGTCGATGCTAGCTTCGACACAGATCTGGATGACTCCAAGTCACAAACCGTATACGTGTATATTTTGAATGGTGGGGCAGTCAGTTGGTGCAGTTGCAAGCAAAGCGTCGTGGCGGGATCTACATGTGAAGTGGAGTACATGGCAGCCTCAGAGGCAGCACAAGAAGCAATCTGGGTGAAGGAGTTCATTACCCACCTAGGAGTTGTTCCCAATGCGTCGGGCCCGATGACTCTCTTCTGTGACAACACTGGAGCTATTGCCCTTGCCAAGGAGCCCAGGTTTCACAGGAAGACCAGGCATATCAAGCGTCGCTTCAACTCCATTCGTGAAAATGTTCAAAATGGAGACATAGATATTTGTAAAGTGCATACGGACCTGAATGTCACAGATCCATTGACTAAACCTCTTCCTCGAGCAAAACATGATCAACACCAGAACACTATGGGTGTTCGACTCATCACAATGTAACTAGATTATTGACTCTAGTGCAAGTGGGAGACTGTTGGAAATATGCCCTAGAGGCAATAATAAAATGGTTATTATTATATTTCCTTGTTCATGATAATTTTCTATTGTTCATGCTATAATTGTGTTATCCGGAAATCGTAATACATGTGTGAATACATAGACCACAACATGTCCCTAGTGAGCCTCTAGTTGACTAGCTCGTTGATCAATAGATGGTTACGGTTTCCTGACCATGGACATTGGATGTCATTGATAACGGAATCACATCATTAGGAGAATGATGTGATGGACAAGACCCAATCCTAAGCATAGCACAAGATCGTGTAGTTCATCTGCTAGAGCTTTTCTAAGTGTCAAGTATCATTTCCTTAGACCATGAGATTGTGCAACTCCCAGATACCGTAGGAGTGCTTTGGGTGTACCAAACGTCACAACATAACTGGGTGGCTATAAAGGTACACTACAAGTATCTTCGAAAGTGTCTGTTGGGTTGGCATGAATCGAGACTGGGATTTGTCACTCCGTATGACGGAGAGGTATCTCTGGGCCCACTCGGTAATGCATCATCATAATGAGCTCAGTGTGACTAAGTAGTGGGTCACGTGATCATGCATTACGGAACGAGTAAAGTGACTTGCCGGTAACGAGATTGAATGAGGTATTGGGATACCGACGATCGAATCTCGGGCAAGTAACGTACCGATTGACAAAGGGAATTGAATACAGGATTGCTTGAATCCTCGACATCGTGGTTCATTCGATGAGATCATCGTGGAACATGTGGGAGCCAACATGGGTGTCCAGATCCTGCTGTTGGTTATTGGCCGGAGAGTTGTCTCGGTCATGTCTGCATGGTTCCCGAACCCGTAGGGTTTACACACTTAAGGTTCGATGACGCTAGGGTTATTAGGAAGACTTGTATGTGATTACCGAATGTTGTTCGGAGTCCCGGATGAGATCCCGTACGTCATGAGGAGTTCCGGAATGGTCCGGAGGTGAAGATTTATATGTAGGAAGTTATCATACGGTCACCGGAAAGGTTCGGGAGCATATCGATATTGTACCGGGGCCGCCGGAGGGGTTCCGGGGGTCCACCGGGAGGGGCCACCTCTCTCGGAGGGCCTAATGGGCCGTAGAGGAAAGGGAACCAGCCCTACATGGGCTGGGCGCATCCCCCCCTTGGGCCCATGCGCCTAGGGTTGGGGGGGAAACCCTAAGGGGGGCGCCCCCCTTGCTTGGGGGCCAAGCCCCCTCCCCTTGGCCGCCCCCCCCTCTAGATCTCATCTAGAGGGGGACGGCCCCCTTCCTCCTTCCCCTATAAATAGAGGGGCAAGGGGAGGGCTGCACACCACATCCAAGGCGCAGCCCCTCCCCTTCCCAACACCTCTCCTCCTCCGCAAGAGCTTGGCGAAGCCCTGCGGAGTACTGCTGCTCCACCACCACCACGCCGTCGTGCTGCTGTTGGAGCCCTCTTCCTCAACCTCTCCCTCTTCCTTGCTGGATCAAGGCGCGGGAGACGTCCTCGCTCCGTACGTGTGTTGAACGCGGAGGTGCCGTCCGTTCGGTGCTAGGATCATCTGTGATTTGGATCACGACGAGTACGACTCCATCATCCCCGTTCTCTTGAACGCTTCCGCTCACGATCTACAAGGGTATGTAGATGCACTCCTCTTCCCCTCGTTGCTAGATGACTCCATAGATTGATCTTGGTGATGCATAGAAAATTTTAAATTTCTGCTACGAAACCCAACAGTTTTCACAAGAATTCATAATTTCTGTGAAACAGGCTTTGTATATATTGAATCACTGGCAGAACCTTTTATTCATTAGACTAAGGTATGGAACCACTATTGAGAACAATGTTTCATTGGCACAATCATCTAGAAACCATACCAAGTTCATAGATGAACCTTTGATTCATCACCCTATACTATTGCTTCTAGAGTGACAATATACTCAGCCCTCTGTTATAGAATTCACCACAATAACTTTTTTGGATCAATTTCAACTTACCGTGCCACCATAAATATTTTAACTGAAACCAAAAATCACTTGGAGCACCGATGAAGATCTTTTGTCGGTGTACTACTTACAATGAATATGTATTGATGTAAATCCTTACAACAATCTCTTCATCTTCTCCATATGCGAGAAACATGTCATCGGTACTTAAGTATATTTCATTGTTGTCCTATGATAATTTTTTTGACCATTCTGATAACTTTACTCACAACTTATTTGGAGTACTGGACAGATCTGGTTGTTGACATACCATGAAACATATTTAACACAAGTGCGATCAAAATCATGTATTTAGCTCATTAGTGTTTCATGATACTGATTATTGGTTAAAACTCCTTCCATGTGACTTTGACAAGAAACTCTTCTTGCGTATTTGATACTAAACCACTTTAGGTTCTGTCAATGCGTATTTTGGCTAAGCCCAATTAGACACTACTATCCCATTGATCATTATGCTTAATACCAGGACTATATATTGCGTAAGTACTTTACTAAAAAATATTTTCAATATATACTTAATTCGTGTCAAAAAATATATAATTTCCAATCAACAATGTGTTAAGCACATATAGTGTTTAAAAAATATTATCATGCTCCCATTTTCTTTCTTGTAAATACAAGCATCCTCGCTTTCCTCGATGATCATTTCATCAACACGAAGATTCTAACTCATATAGGATCTCTCAAAGTTTGCACACTTACTAGCATCCTATTGATTGACAAAATTATCTTGGACCGTATCAAACATACAACCTTGGTTCTGTTTTTATCTCACAGGAATCATTTTGACATCCATCTATTATCTCATAATTGAAATATTTAGTAATTGCTAGTTTAACCTGCACTTGACTGTAAGTATTGTTATGATGAGACAATCTTATCATAGTCAATTCCTTGTTCTTCTCATAAACTATTTTTAACAATTCAAACACTATAAAACATTGATATATCTGTCTGTTTATAGATCTATACTATTCTTTAGACTCAAAGTCTTCCGAAGGGTTCATCAAGTTCTATACTTGAATTATGTGTATGAATACTATCTTGGATTATTTTGACACATAGCCAATTTTTGGAGTCAGGGCCCATCAACGTTTCTCTGTGAATATAAGTTCATTATTTGTTTAACAATATTTTGTCTGCACACCCTGAAGGTCTGTACGAATTTTTTTCCGACCTATACAGTTCAACTGCATATTCGACCGAAGTCTTCATATCTTATGTAGAGGGTTCTGTATCAGTCGCGGTAAGAAATTTAAGAACCACATGTAGCATTTCTTTGACCTAATCACAAAGATTCTGCAATCTCGTCGATTTGCATTGTCCTCCCACTTACTCTTTTGCAGAAAATATTGTCTTCAAAATTTCGGCACTTTGTGGCAAAAGACTTTGCTCCGACGTCGTGATAGAGGAATACCCAACCGTTTGGGATAACTTACAAAGTAGCACTTATCTTATAGATTTGATGGTGCTCCTTTTCAGTGTAAAGCCATAGTCTCTTCATCAACGACGGTTGTTGTTCTGATGCGCTGGTCTTATGAGGCCTTAGCACGACGACTTCCCGATTGTCTACTACAATAATGTTTGTCCGGCTCCGATGAGGAAGGGGCCATGACGGTGGCATTCCTTCAGCTTGCTCCAGTGCTTGTAGTCGTCGCTAGATGGTGTACGGACCTGCATGTAATTCTTACTTCTGGTGTTCTTTGTACTATCTTGACATTTGATGAATAGATCGAAATTTTTCTCGCAAAAAAAAAGCATCACATTTAAAAGTATATTGGCAAATCGATTAATTTCATCTTTGATCTCATCATGTCATACATAGTTTGATCACATCTACTCAAAACATTATACTCATTAGATATTCATTGAACTTGTAACTCAAACATTTCTGTCTGCAATCCAAGGACGATGAGAACGACGACGACGGCGACTGAAGACGGCGACAACCCTTAATCTAGTTTTTGTATGTCTTTTTAATTTCAAGTGTAGTTTGATCACTAAAGTAATAGTAGTGATTTAAACGATCTTATATTTCATTATAAAAGGAGTACTTTTATTTAGAACCAACTACTAACGAACAAAGAGATGCACAACACAGTTGGGGCAAATTTGTTCTTACTTCTGGTGTTCTTTGTACTATCTTGACATTTGATGAATAGATCGAAAGTTTTCTCGCAAAAAAAAGCATCATATTTAAAAAGTATATTGGCAAATCGATTAATTTCATCTTTGATCTCATCATGTCATACATAGTTTGATCACATCTACTCAAAACATTATACTCATTAGATATTCATTGAACTTGTAACTCAAACATTTCTGTCTGCAATCCAAGGACGATGAGAACGACGACGACGGCGACTGAAGACGGCGACAACCCTTAATCTAGTTTTTGTATGTCTTTTTAATTTCAAGTGTAGTTTGATCACTGAAGTAATAGTAGTGATTTAAACGATCTTATATTTCATTATAAAAGGAGTACTTTTATTTAGAACCAACTACTAACGAACAAAGAGATGCACAACACAGTCGGGGCAAATTTGTTCACGACAGCATGATCCCCTCAAACTGTCACGGCCTTACCCGAACCACGACAGTTCCGACAAAGAAATTTCGATTAGATGGCAGCTCCGGTCTGGTCACCAGAATCAACTACTAGCACTAGCAAATGCCGTCCTTAATGGGCCGACTGGATGGACCGCCAGCATTTAGGAGCATTTAACCAGAATCCGGAGAGAGGAATGCTACCTCACCCCACGGGACGTGCCGACCTCTACATGGCACACCGTCAGCTAACGAACAAAGGTTGCTGCAGCGCACAGTCCCCATTCCCCTGCAGCTTCTTTCCGACTGTCCGCGCTACAGGACCGTCGACCCTTTTTCTGAATCCGCTTCCAGACTCTGAAAAAGGACCCGCTTTTTACACACCGGGGCCACGGCACGGGGGACCAGGAGGCGGCCGTGTGCGGTGCGGTGGTGTAGCTGGGGCACCGCACGGCCTCCTCGTGTTCCCCCGCCTCTCGCTTCAAGCCGGAGGCTGGAGCACGCGGACCGCGCCGGAGCCATCCATCCATCCAATCCGCGCCGTCGCCGCCTCCCCCCTCCGGCCGTGTCAGCTCCGCGTCCACATGCGTGTCGCCGGCCCGCCGTCGCCACTTGTTCGCTGGAGCGGGATCGTTACGGCTTGTTCGCTGGAGCCTAATCTAGCCAGGTAAGCACATAAACTAGCGTCGGAGGCTTTCGCAGCGCAAAAATGTGGGCCATCCTGAATAATTTCTGCCTCCGCTGCAGAGTTGCAGGTGTCACCTCCAAAGTCCAACGGCTCCACGCCCAGCCTCCACCACGTCACGCTCATCCGGCTACGTCCCAATCTTAGCGGGAACGGGCGGAGGATGCATCGCGTCAGGTCGCCGTTGTCGCTCGCCGAAAGCCTCGCTGCCGGAATCTCTTCCCTTTCCCCCTTCCACGCCAAATACCCCCAGTTTAGGATATAAATTACGGAGTATAATTATTGCAAAGTAGTACTTCTAGCAGTAGTAGTACTGTATACCTGTGAGTTGTGCTATTTAGAAATGTTTTAGGTTTCATTCAAAGCCACGAGTTCGATCGATGGTAACTAAACTAGAGTAGAGTAGTACCCAAGCACTTAATTAGCATACCATGTGGAGCAGTAACAGTCTCCATCAGCCTTTCCATTTGACACCTTGTGTTTCTTGAAAATTCTAGATCAATACCCAGTTAAGTGTCGTCGACATCATATGATCTGTATTCACATATGTGTCAAATTGTATACAACACGCGTCAGCGTACCCACTCATCCTACTACTAATTCCTAAACATTATGCTTGATAAGACAAGTTGTAGAACATCTTTCGAAGTTGCTCCGCAGACAACGAGTCCACGGTTATCCACCAATTGGCCGCCCCCAAAATCCGTACTAGATCCAAGAACCAGTTTCAAAAAGCAATCCTTCGAAAAGTCGTCTAGTCTAACAAATGGACACCATAGTTTCAAGTTTCAACATACAAGAGGCGATTTCTGCAAGAAATCTCATCCACTCTTTTGCAGCAAGGCCTAGGTCAGGCACTTTTCTTATAATTTAACCAAACCAGAGGGGCTTTCTGCAAAACAAGGGAGTCCCGTCCATCCGCTCCTCGCAGTAATCAATCCCAGGTGTGAAGTGTCCGACCGACCAGTGGACTCACGGGCCCGGACAAAACCCAAGCACACGTACACCACACCTCTCCTTCTCCCCTCCCCTCACAGGAGAAGAAGAAAAGAAGGAAGCCAAAAATCGCGAGCACGCACGAAGAGCGGAGATCCGAATCGCCGCCAAAGGAGGGCCCGATCGCTTCCTCCGCAAGACCTCCGCCCGCGCGATCGAGTAAGCTTCCTCCCCTCCCGCCTCAATCCGCCATTAATCCCGCCGCGGCTCCGTGCTTTCCTTCCTGTTTGAGCACGGCCGCGGCGGCGTGCGAGTTCTTGATTCTTCGTCCGATGCGAGATTGTTCCCCTGGCTTGGACGATTTTGCGGTGCTTTTATGTTTATTTTTCGAGGTTTTTCATGTCGGTTTCGTTCTCTTGGGTGTAAAGTCAGTTGCAGGAAGAATCTAATTTTGGTCTGGAACTGAGGTTGCAACCAACCAAAGATGGAAATTCCCCTTGTAGTTCATACCATGGATTAGTAGGACTACTCGGTCTCGTTGTGCGATGAAATCATGGGCGGTCCGGGAAGAATTTTCATTCTTTGCGGTGTTTACGTCACTGCGTAAAAGAAGAGCGCTAGAACCCCACTGCCATAAAAAAAACTCTCTGTTTTACAGAGGAAGTATTTAAAGCCAGTTTAGTAGTAGTAGAACTTGAATATTTCACCTTGCTAGGTACAGTTAGTTCTGTAATCTCAAGCGTGTTCAATCTTACCATGTAATAATATTATACTAGTTAGGATTAGATTACTAATTAATGATGAGGACATGCCGAAATATGAGCCTGTACGGAGATGAGAAATTTCTTGTGCAAGTCAAACATTCAGGTTTGGTTGATGCACATAGGACTGACCATGATTTGAAGGAATTATAACTGGACATGATTGAAATGATTTCGCTCATAATTGCTGCAAATAATAATGGTGCTGGGACAAGGATTTCTGCTATATCTGGTCCATTATGACATATTTTTAGGAGCTATAAAAATGGCATGCTTTATTTGGTTGCTTACTTTCGCTTTTTATTTAGAAAAGATGGTTTTAGGTCATGCATACATACGGTTGGGTGCAAAAAGTAGCTGAATTATTGCAGACAGAAAGCAGGTTCGGTGTCAGTCGGTGGCAATGATTAGTGAATGTAGGGCAGGATCAGTAAAGTTCTTTTGGCCAGTTGCTGCACATAGTTATCTATTGTTATTGCAGTTTTGTTATCTCTGCTCCCCTTGGAACATGGATAGAGACTTGGCATTGCAAAATAACTTTGGGCTACTGTTTGACAGCTTCACAATTGTTTTATTCCATACTACTCGAAAAAAATATACTGATAATGCTACTTCCCACATGTAGTGCAGTGTACTCTTACTTGCTTGAATTTTGTGCTATAATTCGGTCTCATAACGTCACTTTCATTACACAATTTTTAGGAGCGAACATTGCGGAGGTCTAAGGAATGGAGTCGACTCATGCATCTGAAGAAAATAACTCAAAAGAGTCATCTCCGGTAGAAATCCCAGAAACTTGTGTGGACTCACCAACTCTGGAAGTCAGTAGCAATGGTGTTCACGAAAATATCAATGCAAACATGGAAAAGTCAGCTCAAGCAGCCACATCGGGTATCTCTAATGGCCTTCCAGTTGCTGCCGATGATTCGGAGTTATCTTCACACTCAGAGGTATTGGCAGAGTCTCATCCTGATGTAGCAGAGCATGACGTGGAATCAAATTCCCCCACAGGGGCAGGTCCTGAAATGCTCTCAAATTCAGGACCAACTGAGAAATCCAAACACTCGGTGAAGGGTCAGGCAGATCATTCTTCTTCAGTACATCCCGTCGAAGTGAACCATGTTGAAGACAAGGCACGTTTTCAGAGAAAAATTGCTGTAAAACCAAAAGTGATGGAAGAGTCAGAAGCAAAACCTGAAAGTCCATATAAAGGTCTTATTGACACTGCTGCGCCTTTTGAGTCTGTGAGAGAAGCTGTCACCAAGTTTGGAGGAATCGTTGATTGGAAAGCTCACAAAGTTCAGATGATGGAGGTAATTCTTGTCAAGTCTTAGCCATACATATGCTCATACATTATCTGATACTCCACAAGGATTAGAGTACATAACTGAATTTGCATTATGGAGTATCAGATAATGTAAGTACACAACTACATGATTATCATAGTTTAGAGTACATAACTGAATTTTAATCATGTAGAGTACTCTAAAGGAATTTCCTTTTTATGCAGAGACGCAAGTTCATACAGCTTGAACTTGAAAATGCTCAGAAAGAAATTCCAAAATGCAAAGAAGAACTAGAAGCTGCAGAGATGGCTAAATCACAGGTACTTGATGAACTAGAGACTACTAAGAGAATTATAGAAGAGCTGAAGCATGAACTGGAGAAAGCACAGATGGAAGAAGTTCAAGCAAAACAGGACTCTGAGCTTGCACAACTGAGGGTGCAAGAAATTGAGCGGGGAGTAGCTGACGATTCTAGTGTAATAGCCAAGACTCAAATGGAAGTCGCAAAAGAAAGACACGAAAAATCTGTTGCCGAACTTAAATCAGTAAAGGAGGAGCTGAGAACATTACACGAAGAGTATGCTAGCTTAGTCAATGAAAGGGACAGAGCAATCAAAAGGGCTGAAGAAGTGTTAGCCGCCGGGAAAGATATCGAGAAGCGAGTGGAGGGGCTGACTGTAGAACTGATTGCAGCTAAAGGATCTCTTGAGTTGGCCCATGCTGCACATCATGATGCTGAAGAACGTAGAATCGGCGCAGTACTGGCAAAAGAGCAAGATTGCCTTGCTTGGGATAGAGAGTTGGTCCAGGCACAAGAGGAGCTGCAACAACTGAACAATAAGCTTCTGTCCCAAAATGATTTGAAGAAGAATCTTGAAGCAAATTTGCGCAAGTTGCATGGCCTCAAGTCTGAGCTTGCAGACTATGTGGAGAGTATACTGTGCAAAGAAGCTTTAGGAGTTGCCAAGGAGC
This sequence comes from Triticum urartu, assembly GCF_003073215.2. Taxonomy (NCBI): domain Eukaryota; kingdom Viridiplantae; phylum Streptophyta; class Magnoliopsida; order Poales; family Poaceae; genus Triticum; species Triticum urartu. The sequence goes on along the minus strand of NC_053023.1, from coordinate 114,778,398 downwards.
ATGAGTCTGAAGATGCTAGACAAATTAGCAGCTCAATTAAGGAAACTCTAGCTTCAACACAGAAAGAGCTCGAGGAGGTTAAAGCAAACATAGAAAATACAAAAACTGAGGCCAAATTGTTAAGAGTTGCGGCGACAACTCTCAGATCAGAGCTCGACAGGGAGAAAGCTTCACTTGACTCATTGCAGCAGAGGGAAGTGATGGCATCAATTGCAGTTTCTTCACTAGAAGCTGAGCTCAACAGGACTCAAAAAGAGATAGAATCTGTGAGATCCAAGGAAGAAGATGCCCAAGAGAAAATGGTGGAGCTCCCTAAGATGTTGCAGCAAGCAGCTCAGGAGGCCGAGGATGCCAAGGACGCAGCTCAAGCAGCAGAAGAGGAGCTGAGAAAAGCCAAGGAAGATACTGAGCAAACCAAAGCAGCTGCAACTACAACAAGCAGCAGGTTATGTGCTGTTCTGAAGGAAATAGAAGCATCCAAAGCGTCCGAGAGGCTAGCACTTGCGGCAGTTCGAGCATTGAATGAAAGCAAAGAGGCCAGCGACGTCGAGGATTCTCCCAGAGGAGTGACGCTTCCTATAAGCGAGTATTACGCCCTTGGCAAGAAAGCACAAGACGCTGAAGAACTGGCAAATGAGAAGGTGACAGAAGCGCTGGCACAGGTAGAGTCCGTGAAAGGCTCTGAATTAGAGAGCCTAGACAGGCTAACTGAAGCAACAAAGGAGATGGATGAAAAGAAGAGAACTCTTGAACTTGCATTGGAGAGAGCCGAGAGGGCAAACGAGGGGAAACTCGCCGCTGAGCAGCAACTGAGGAAATGGAGGTCTGACCATGAGCAGCGCCGGAAAATTCAGGAGGCCGCGAAGCGTGCGGTTAACCCCGTGAGTAGCCCATTTGTCGATCCTTACCTGAAAGAGCAGGATTCACGGCTGCACATGTCAGGCAGTAGCTACGAGGACCATGTTCCGAACCGAAAGTTGCGAAAGAAAAAGTCGTTTCTCCCTCGAATGGGCTCATTTTTGTCGAGAAATACCCCGGCACAAACATAAGAAAACAGGTCATAAAAGCGCGGATCGACGAGCTGTACATTGCTGTAATAAGTTATTCAATTTGTCTTGTAAGTTGGTTTCTGTTTAAGCTGTAATCTGTTGGTATAAACCCAGGGGGTATTTTTCCACAAAAATCATTCTTTGGGCAACTCAGGATAGTTTTTGTGAGGAAATGCTCGAATGTAGCACTGTTCTGTTCGGAAGTACCTTTCTACACCCAGGAGCAAATGCTCCTGGTATGAATAGTAAAATTAAAAAACTAGAAAAAATGTTCAAAAAATTCTGAATTTTTTTTGTGACATACTTTCACAAATGTTTGATGTGCACGCAAAATTTCATTGCGAAATCACATTGGTGGAAGGCGTGCCAAAAAAAAAATCAGAGCTCCAAAATGCTTTTGTAAGTAACATTTTCAAAGCATCGATTTTGTTTTTTTTACCACGCCTTCCATCAATGTGATTTTGCGATGAAATTTTGTAGGCGCAACAAACATTTGTGAAAGTATGGCACAAAAAAATTTCAGAATTTTTGAATTTATTTGATTTTACTGTTCACACCAGGAGCATTTGCTCCTGGGTGTAGAAACTCCACGTCCTGTTCTGTTCTGTTATCTTCCTCCTCTTGCGAGGACAGTGCCTTTTTTTTATGGGTTACAATTCTTTTTTTTGGGTGTAGTCCTCCTTCAACATCTTAGCCCAACTGTTGAGCTCTGAATAAATGGGAGGCCATGCCGGCATGGTTAATCCTAGCATGTTTTCTCTGAAGACCTGAAGTTGGTAACACCATGTCCTTGTGCCAAAGCTATAGCATCAGTAACAAAAGCACGGCAGAACTATATCAAACTAGATGATGCCCCACACGTTGTTGCGGGAATGAGGTTTTGATTATATATGAAACATAAATATTTAAAATGATAGTTTTTGAACGAATGTAAGAATTAAATGTTAATAGCATAATAGAATGGAATTTTCCATGCATGCATGTTTGCATGTTGGGGTGGATTTTTATTATGAATACTTGCATGTTTAGGTGGGCCTTTCCCATGAATGTTGAATGATGGGATGGCATGCTCGCATGTTGAGAGAAATATGTTAATGAGGATTAGCTATTTAGATATAAGCAGGTTTGGCAGTAGAGGGAGTAGTGTTAAAAACACTATTATATTATGGGACAGAGGGAGTAGAAGATAAGAGCAAGTACACTAGTGGGCTATAAGCCTGCTTACATGGCATTTTTGTCTATGTGAAGGAGAGAGCAAAGAAAAAATGAAGAAGTGGGCTCTCATGCAATAGCCCGCCTCTACGCGTGCTCCTAGGCAAAGGCATTTAATGAGAAGAGAGATAGAGAGAAAATGAAAAAAAGTTGTGGACTTAGGGTGTGTTTGGATTGCTGCCGCTGTCCGCCGAACCAATATATTGTCGTTGACTACGAAGCTAGCGTCTGTTTGGATGGTTTTCAAATTATTGACGCGCCGCAAGCCCATTGAACATCCACGTTCAATACGTGACCAATTTTTGGGCGAGGCGTTGGCGGCCGATTCCTCCGCCAAAAATTTGGCGTGCCAATCGTTGGCAGGGCCAACGCTGGCGAGATCCGAACGCATCCTTATAGCCAACCTTATAGCCAACTCTATTGTATGAGTAACTAATAGTGCTAATTCTTAATGACATGACATGTCTATATAGCCAGCAGCTGGCTATATTATTAACCATGCTCTAAGCAGGTTTGGCAGGCCAGCACGGAATAACTTCTGGTAGAATCTCCTTCCTTTTTGTTCCCCTTTTGGATTGGTCTTTCAACGGAGAATCTCCTTCATCTAGGCCCTACCACTTCCCCCACTTCGAATTTATTCCCACGCCTCGTTGCTGCAAGCAAGCATAGGAATATAATCTGGCAGTAGTATGAAATAACCACACACCTACGCGGCTACACCAAACATCAGAAAAAATGCAGGCAATGCATGGTTTTTATTGGAAAATTCAGACAAAGTGTAAGAATCGACCAATGTGATATGTCTCTCGAAAAAGATCGCAACGTGATACACATAAACTTATTCGTCAGAGAAAGAGTGTGACACGCACTTGCTGACTAGCCCTGCGTGTAAAGAGCGATGCGATGCCTGAAAATTCAGCTCACCCTCCACCAAGAACTTGATAAGATTCAGATCAGCGCCCCCTCGCAGCCTGCAGATGAAGACGAACAAAGCCACGAGATGCTGCGCGGATCGGATCGACTATAAAAGGAGGCGCAGCCGCGAGAGGCCCTCACACCATCCATCACCTTAGCTAGCATAGCATCCCGTCTCTGCAGCTGTAAGGGTCTCGAGCTTGCTAACGCGGCCGGTCATGGCGATCAGGGGGGTACCTTCGCAGCGGGAGATGACGGTGGCGGAGTTCAAGGAGTGGCTGAAGCAGTTCGACGCGGACGGCGACGGCCGGATCAGCAGGGACGAGCTCCGCGAGGCCATCCGCCGCCGCGGCGGCTGGTTCACCACCCTCAGGGCCGGCCGCGCCGTCCGCCGCGCCGACAGGGACAACAGCGGCTTCATCGACGACGCCGAGGTGGAGAACCTCGTCGCCTTCGCGCAGAAGGATCTCGGCATGAGGATCTCTGCCTGGTAGCCGCCTGCCTAGGCTGGCTCCATGGTTTTTTTTATCTCGGCCTACTGAATGAAAACTACTCCATTTGTTTTAAAATATAGTGTTTTCTCTATTCTTGTGCTTCAACTTCAACCATAAATTTAATCAATGAGATCGACTGCGGCGGGAGGAAAAATTATACCGGAAAAATTATATAGTTGAAAACTTCTTTTGAATACGAATTCACTGGTATAACTTTTACTCCCGCCGCAGTTAATCTCATTGGTTAAATTTATAGTCAAAGTTGGACCTTAGAAATTGCGGATGCACTATATTTTAAAATGAAGGAAGTACCAGCAACCACCATAGTACAGTACCTGTCTAGCGTCGTATGATATGGTTGAGCTTGACATGCCAACTTCTCCTGAATAATATGTGTAAAATCGGGAGACTTAATTAAGGTTCGCCACTATGCAGTTACTTCATTATGGAATGTTTGTGTATGGAATTTGATGTTGTACCCCCTCAGGCCAACTCCACGAACCCGTTTTGTCTGGATTCTATTTGGGTCAGCCAAAGAGGCGCCGTCCGACCTCTTCTATTTTTGCGTGGGTAGTGCTGCTAAGCGGACCAAATGTATAAATTTTTTCATGCATATGTCTAACTAAAAATAAACACGTTTATAGTTTACAATCAAATGAATCACATGCCCCAATTATAAACAGTTTATAAAAATCTCAAAGTTTACAACCAAACTTAAATTGTCACAAATACATCGAAAGAAAATGAATCAATACATCTACTGGTGGCCATGGTGAGTCCGCATGTGCTCAACCAAGTCATTTCAGAAAAGAAAGGTAATTTATTATTCTAATTTCATTGAATCTATCAAAGATAACATAATTGCCCTGTTAGTTTTAGCTATATCAGGTAAAAATCGAGCGAGCTAGTCTTGGCTCAAACTCGGTTCATATTTCAACCAAGCCAACACCATATTTGTCCTGGGATCAGAGGGAATAGGATCGGATCAATGGGGCTCATGGGGTAGGATTGCCGATTTGGGGAGTAAGGAGAGTGGAGCATGAAATATATTAGTGTTAGTGGCCTACTCTTCAGCGACATGTGCACCAACCACTATATACGATGGTGTGTGTGCGATTTGAGTAGGTGGCTAAAGATGATTTTACCCAACATGGGTGACAGATTTTGTTTTTTCGACATGCATGGTAATAACATGCTCTTGTTGCTTGGTCCAAAGTGTGCATGGCAAAAATTCAAGGCGGTCCCGAGGTGATCACTATTAACATTCAGAACAAGGCTCGCCCAGGAAATTGCACAAATTTTATAATGGGCACGACATGCCCTGGGTTAACTCATATAGGATTCCTACTATACACAGGCTCTCTTCGTGATAATCATATGCAAGGTTTTTCTTTTGGGTGAAAGGCAAATATCAAGACAATGGCCAAATTTAATTTAGGTGATGGTAAAAGTGTGCTTTTCTGGACTGCTATTTGGAATACTACTGCTTGTTTGTTCAGTTTTGACATCTTTTTAATTACCTTTGCAAAGGATGTTAATCTGAATGTGGAAACAATGCTTCGTAATGATTTTTTGAGGATCTTTTTCACTTGCCACTCACCACTAAAGCACATCAAGAATTCTTGCAAATCGAGGACTTGTGTTCAAATCTCACTTCTTATGATCATAGGAATTCAAATGACACCTAGAGCTACATCCGAGGTAATGCTAAATTTTCAATTGTCAAGGGTTATAAAATGATGATTGGTGCTCAATCAGCTCCACCTCACTTCAAATGGATTTGGGGAAGTTCTCAGCCCAAAGCCCAAAAACACTAGGGTGTTTTTTGGTTCTTACTCCAAGAAAGATTCAATGCTAGAAACTTACTGTTGAGAAATAATTTTGTTCTACAAAACTACAATTGTGCCATTTTGCAATGTTAGCACAAAGAAATTTGGCATCATCTTTTCTTGGATTGCCCTTCTCTAAAAGGTGATGGAACTTTGTCTATCCCAACAGGGGCACAAACCTTTGAGTGTTGGATGCATTTGTTGATCCAAGAATAGGATAAATAAGGTTATTATCATTGCTGGTTGGGTCATATGGATGTCAAGAATCAACAAGATCTTCATAATTGTGGACCCAACTTTGCGCAATTGGAAAGGCGTCTATGTAAAGGATCTTTTGGTTCATAGGGTAGAAAAATCATAGGAAGTGAGATGACATGTATCTCAAATCCTATGAGTAGAAATAGGAAAGAAGATGCTCTTTGATTACATCATAGAATTTTTTTCCATTGAGCCTAGGTTAATGTTTATTTTCCTATGAAATGTGGAGGATAGGAAGAATTCCTCCATAGGAATAGGATTCCATTCCATAAACCAAAGGTCTCTAAAGGAAATTTTCCTATAGAAATCCTATCCTATGAAATTCCTACAAGATTCCTCTAAACGAAAGGAGGCTTTACTTTGCTAAGCTACAGAATCAAGAGGAAATATATTAATATCTTCAAGGCATGGCTAGCTGATCTCCTTTAATCTATGGCTAGACTTAGGTCTAGTTTTACAACACAGTTTCAGAAAACCTGGATATTATAATGTGTGGGTAGTGCATGCTCTATTTTCTTAAAGTTTAGTGTTTCTCAGTTTTTGACAAAACTATCAAAGCATTTGGTTGACATTTTTTTAACCTTAGTTTTGATCGATGGTTACCCATGTATGGTAGCTGAACCTAGCTTAGGTACACCTAAGACCTGTCATAGTGGGGAATATCATAAACTACTCCTCCCAAACTGTTACGTGATTAATTCATTGGTAGAGTCCCAATTTGAGTTATGACCCAGATTTATTTTATTAACTTTTCTTGGTTCATGTGCTATTGTAACTCACACACATCATTAATTACAGTGCCACGTCATATTATTATTTTACTTAGATAGCAATGCATAATAGAGAATGTATGTTTGGCTCTCGGCCTCGATGGAGGCCGATTTTTTGAAAAATTCAAAATTAAAAAAATTTTGGTTTCAAAAAATCTGAAAAAAATTGTACAAGTAAAACAAGAATGTGAGGCGTATGTGTGTGAAATTTTAGGATGAAATACGTTGAAATGTCACCTGTACGAAAAAGACAAATTCATGGTCTAGGAGGATGAATAGTATCATGTGTTAAAAATCCTCAGATTTGTCTTTTTTGCACAACCCTCATTTCAATGTATTTCATCCTAAAAATTTACACACTTATGCACTATGCCTTCATCTCTCTGTGTAAATATTTTTAGAATTTTATGAAATGTAAAAATATAAATTTTCACAAGTTTTGAATTTTGTATTTGAAGACCTCCATGAAGCTCGGCCTCCAAAAGCATTTATGTGCATAATACTCTTATGATATCTTTTTATGTAAGAGGTCTAAGGAGCTACACGATCGAATCAATCATGCTAATGTCGATCGCCGGCTGCATGCAACCTTGCCATGTATGAGGTCATTTGTGGTCGAGCCATCTCTGGTCAAGGGATGGAGAAATAGAGAAGATTGTATAGTGTAGGTACGGATGAACTAATTTTGGACAAGAAGAAGATATAGAGATAGACTGAGATAAAGCATGTCAAATGTTTTGGCTAGGACGACATCCCAGATTGACATGGACATCTAAATATACTAAATCTAGCCAGGTTTCTTTTATCTAATTTTTTAAGTTTTTTTTACAGTGGTAATCAGACCAATGAGGTGGTGACACGCTATTTACTGGGGGACCTTGCGGGGTATGCTTTCGTGTGCGCTTGGCGATTTTTCTGACGACCGCTTCGTTCCTTTTGTTTTTTGTTTTATCCTGTGTAGAGTCAAGCGGTTGTGCTCTTTGGTCCATGGTTCTCTTCTTGATTATCTCCCTCTCTCCGAAAGTCTCCAGACCAATCTGATGATGCTGTTGCGCCACCGTTCCACCACCGGACGTTTCTATAAAAGGGCTTGCTTCGACCATTCGGGCCGTCCCGTACCGCCCCATTATTGCATCACGCTACCGGAGCCCCCCGTCCTGGATCCCTACTGTAAGTGCATCTAGTGCCATCCCTAGTTGGTTTTGGAGTATTGACGACAAACTTGGTTGAGAGACTAATGTGTTTGTGAGAATTGCAGGATAACACAGGTAGTAGTCCCTCATTGATTCGGTTTACCTACCAGAGACGATCTCTAAAAATGTGTGAAGACATTGAAGACAATTGTGTTCTGTGAAGATATTCACATTGAAGACTATGACATGAGAAGACATCACGTGAAGACTATAGAGTGCGAAGACATAGTTGTTTCGTAGTTCCTTTTCTTCTTTGTTGAGTCATAGGAACCACCGTACTGTTAAGTGGGGTCCAAGTGAACAAAGTCAGAGTGACTGATGTGATGCTCAACTAAATCCTATGTCTTCGAGCGAAGACAATGAGAGCAAATCTTATCCAGAGCTGGATGAGTCAGCTTAACTTGTAGCCCAAGTCAAGCTGCCGCGTGTGTTTGAAATCTGACCGTTGGACACGTGTCAGTTCCTTAGTGACCTAGAGTCATTTCGGACAAATTAGGTCAGTTTGCCTCCTGGCTATAAATAGCCCAGCCCTACACCATAAATTGGTGGCTGCTCAGAGTTAGTAAATGGCTTTTGTTGTTTGAGAGCAACCCACCTCCGAAGCATTTGAGAGAGAGTTCTTTCAAGGACAAAGCCCAAAACACCCAGAGCCAAAGAGTGTTAGGCATCATTGAAGTCTTTTTGTCTGCGTGATCTGAAGACTTGTTACACTTGAGGACTGTGAATCCTCCAGCCGGTTAGGCATCGCGTTCTGAGCATCCAAGAGTCATTGTGGATTGCCGGTGAACGAAGTTTGTGAAGGTTTGGAAGTCTACCTTGAAGACTTACCAGAGTGATTGGGCGAGGACTGTGTGTCCATAGCTCAAGGGGAATAAGGTGAAGACGTGGTCTTCTGTGTTAAATCTCAGCCTCCCTAACCAGACGTACAGTTGTCACAGCAACTGGAACTGGTCCAACAAATCCTTGTCCTCTCCAAGCAACTGGAACTGGAACTAGAACTGGCTCTATCTCATACCTCTCTTTACTTACAGTTTGTCTTCGTGAAGTCATTGCCTGCTTGCATGATCTGATTGACTTCACTTTGTGAAGACTGTTGTTGGTTGGCTTCATACTATCTTCCATCCTGATCCATGCTACCTAGCTGCTAATAGTCTTCGAGCTTTCACTTCATTGCTTACTTGACTATGGCTTGTCTAGTGTAGTCTACTTTCCCCTGCATATCAATAGGTTCATTTCTACTGTTTGTCTTCAAAGCCCCCGTGTATTGAAGACTCTCATAAAAATCACCTATTCACCCCCCTCTAGTCGATAACTAGCACTTTCACATACCGCCATGGCCATCTTCAGATCATTGTCCCTGCCACTCTGCGTGTCGCGTTGCTATACGTCGACGGCGACCGGTCGGCGACTGTGGATTGCCGCTGCCGCTGCCTTGGTTTCCAATGCGGGCCGGCCTCACCCCTTGCGTCTCCGCATCTTCGTACCTCATGAACACTCCCAGGTGTCATGTTGCTACCATCCGCTCGTTCCCATCCTGCAATAGCAACGTATGGATGACGACAGCAGACATGCCAATCCCTCCGCGTGCCCGGACGCATCCAGGCGGTTGGCGGTGCAGAAGACACGCGTCCAGGCCAACGAGGCATGCGGCGCCATGCAGGCTGGCAGGCTGCTGAGGTGGCGTGGTGGTAGGGTACCCACGAAGATCTGCATGCCGCCACGCTAGTGCTTGGCTAGTTGGATTAGTATCCACGTACTGCCACATGGGTACTTGCTTCAGTTGGTGGGTTGGCCGCTGAGCTGGGGCGGCGATGGGGGCGGCAAGGTCTTGCCGCGGTCCCGCGTATATTCCTGGCAAGGGTCTTGCCGGGGCCTTGCGAGTGTCTTTGGCAAGGGGCCTTGCCGGGGCCTCGCGGGCATCCTCGGCAAGGAGTCATGTGATCGTCTTGTCTTCTGGCCATCATCTAGTCTTGTAGGCTCTCTGTCTTCACAAAGATTTGCATGCCACCATGGAGGTGCCTCCCGAGCCTCGGTTTCAAAGTGGTCGATGGTGTTGGAACCCTTGGGCTCAAGGGTGGCGGATCTCCTGGTGTCGGGCAAGTTGCCCCAACAAGGGTCTTGCCGAGGCTGCGGAGGCCGCCCCGGCAAGGGCCTTGCCGGGGGGTCCACCTCACCCTCCTGCTCTTCGTGTTTCTGGCTTGGCGTTGTTCTTGTTGTCTTGTGGTTTTGCTTCCTCTGCCCCGCTAGGTGTGGCCGCAGGTGCGGCTCTAACTGTTTGCACACAAGTAAAGGGGTACAAAGGAGAGCCCCCACTTTTGGTGCACCGACAGGAGCCCCCGGGCCTGGGCCATACATAAGAGCGATGCGTTGTTGGGCTAGGCCCAAAACGGTGCATGGGCATGCGGGGCCGAGTTTTACTGCTGTAACTCCCTCGCCCGTCGCGCTTCCCCATGACCCGCGTTGAATGCACGAGCTGGGGGTCATGCGTGGGGCGGTTGCTGCCCTCACGCGTCACATCACAGTGAATGGTAAAGAGGCGGCCCGTACCTTCCCCATAAGAAAAGGGGAAACCGCGGGCGTGCTACTCATTTACCCTCCGCGTCTCTCCAATTTTGGAACCGTCATCCCCCCTCCTTCTTCCTCAAGCGAAAAAGCCGAAACTCTCGCCTCCATCCGTCGCCGCCGCGCCCCCATTGCCCCCAATCCCCCACTGCTCCAGATTCTTCACCTCTTTCCCGGCTACCATGGGACCCAAAACCAGTAAGGGCAAGGGAGTGGCCAAGGACGCCGAGGAGAAGGAGATGCCGGAGAGCGAGTCGGCGGCGCTTCGGACACAGCTTGCCTTCTTTCCCTCGACAGTTGATGCGGTCCACCTCAGGGACTACTTCAGGCCTCTGTGGGGGGCAAAGACGATGGGGCATCCGGCCATGCACATCATCCCCGCCGATTTTGCCAAGGCCGGCCTGGATCAATATCCTTTCTTCGTTGACTACTTCTCCTGCGGGCTCTGTCTCCCTTTCTCCGACTTTTTCAACGACGTCATGCACACCTTCGGCTTCCATCTTCTTGATTTCACGCCAAATGTCGTGGCGTGCATGGCCCTCTTCACCCACCTCTGCGAGGGCTTCACCGGAATGCTTCCTAGCACGGCGCTCTTCCGCCACTACTTCTTTCCCCGCATCCAGGCGTGGGGTGCCATCTCCGGTTGCGTCACCTGGATCCCATGGCCCCAGGAGAAGGGCACTTATCCGAAGGGCGCCCAGAAGGAGAGATAGGAGGAGTGGTGGGGCCGGTGGCTATGGATCGAGGAGGAGGATCCGCAGGAGTTCTGCCAAGTTCGTCAGAGTCTGCCAGTCCGTCGCAAGGACTGGAGAGACCTCGACGCCGACGACAAGAAGCTCGTGATCGCTACTACTAGAATCCATCGCCTCACCATGGCCGGGCTCACCCTTGAGATGATTGGGGCCGATTTCATCCGTCGCCGCATCGCCCCGCTGCATAACAAGGGGAGGCCGGCCTGGCTCTTCAGGAACGCGGCCGATGTCATGAGGCTTCGCCCTGGCTTGAAGCACAACTTCATGGTGATGGGCCATGCCCATTTTTTTAAAGGCTTTTCCAGCTTAATGTAGGTGATGACGGTAGGGCTGAGAGAGCCGGCAAGGCCACGAAGGCCGACAAGGCCGTCAAGGGGCCTCTGTTCGGGTTGCCGGCGGGAGTGGTCCCGCTGAGCAACAACTCTCGCTAAACCGACATCATCGCCATGATGCCGAACTTCAACGCGCACGGCCTTGACCCAAGTTGGGCCGAGCCGGAGGCGGAGCAGGTGCAGGAGTTCTTCGACAACCTGTCGGAGAGGTATGTCCGTGATGAGCCACTGCTTATCAAGGACACCACCAAGGAGGAGCTAGACTACATTGCTGCCAGGGCGGCAGAGGCGACGCTCGCTAGGGAAGCTGGCAACGTCGGCCACGTGGAGAATGAGGCCGAGGTGGCCGCGGAGGAGGAGGAGCTTGCCGGAAGGGCAGAGTCTGCTAGGGAGGCCAGCAGTGCTGACACCGGGGCCCCTTTCATCGAAGATGTGGTCGAGGAGACGACTGAGGAAGAGGTCAGGGCTGACGATCCTCCGGCAACGGGGAGAAAGCGTGTCCTGCGACGGGCCAGCTCTGGTGAGCCGGTCCGGCCCGGCAGGACCGAGCAGCGGCAAGAGGCCCAGGGGAAGTCCGTGCGCCTGACGAGGGCCGCGACAGCGAGGAAGGTCGTTGAAAGCACAAGTGCTCCCTAGGTGGTTTTGATAATTGATGACAACATATCTCTTGTTGGACTAACATTTCTATCTAGCATGTTTCAGATAAGTTCAACAATGGAGTGGCATGGACTAAAGGTTGTGGGAACTCCTTCAAGATGCTAAGGACAAAGGATTGGCTAAAGCTTCAAGCTCAAGACTCTTCATTTTATATTTTAGTGATCCAAGTTCACATTGAGTCTTTAGGAAAAGCCAATACTATCAAGGAGGGATGAGGTGTTGCTTAATGAGCCTCTTGCTTCATGTGCTTAGTGATATGCTCCAAAACCCTCAACTACTTTCCCATATCCACATATGACCTAAACCCTAAGCCAAACTCGGTCCTACCGATTCTTTCTATCCGGCGCCACCGAGTTTCACTTGTCATAAGCCACTGCCAAACCCTAGCAATTCGGTTCTACCGATAGGGATCTCGGTCTCACCGAGATGGGATTGCAAACTCTCTGTTTCCCTTTCGTAACTTTTCGGTCTCACCGAAAGAGCGAATCGGTCCCATCGAGATTGCAGTGTAAACTCTTTGTTTCCTTTTTGTAACTTTTCGGTCTCACCGAAAGAGCAAATCGGTCCCACCGAGTTTACCTGACCAACTCTCTGGTTAGCTTATTACCAAACTCGGTCTCACCGAGTTTGTGTAATCGGTCTCATCGAGATTACGTTATGCCCAAACCCTAACCATATCGGTCCTACCGAGTTGCATGTCGGTCCCACCGAAAATCTCTAATGGTCACTAGGTTTACCTTTTCGGTCCGACCGAGTTTGTTGATTCGGTCCCACCAAGATTGGAAAACTGTGTGTAACGGTTGGATTTTGTGTGGAGGCTATATATACCCCTCCACCTCCTCTTCATTCGTGGAGAGAGCCATCAGAACACATACACAATTCCAACTCATATGTTCTGAGAGAGAACCACCTACTCATGTGTTGAGACCAAGATATTCCATTCCTACCATATGAATCTTGATCTCTAGCCTTCCCAAGTTGCTTTCCACTCAAATCTTCTTTCCACAAAATCCAAATCCTATGAGTGAGAGTTGAGTGTTGGGGAGACTATCATTTGAAGCACAAGAGCAAGGAGTTCATTACCTACACACCATTTGTTACTTCTTGGAGAGTGGTGTCTCCTAGATTGGCTAGGTGTTACTTGGGAGCCTCCGACAAGATTGTGGAGTTGAACCAAGGAGTTTGTAAGGGCAAGGAGATCGCCTACTTCGTGAAGATCTACCGCTAGTGAGGCAAGTCCTTCGTGGGCGATGGCCATGGTGGGATAGACAAGGTTGCTTCTTCGTGGACCCTTCGTGGGTGGTTGCTTCTTCGTGGACCCTTCGTGGGTGGAGCCCTCCGTGGACTCGCACAACCATTACCCTTCGTGAGTGGAGCCCTCCGTGGACTCGCGCAACCGTTACCCTTCGTGGGTTGAAGTCTCCATCAACGTGGATGTAGGATAGCACCACCTATCTGAACCACGGGAAAAACATCCGTGTCTCCAATTGCGTTTGAATTCTCCAAACCCTTCCCCTTACATTCTTGCAAGTTGCATGCTTTACATTCCGCTGCTCATATACTCTTTGCATGCTTGATTGATATGTATTGTGTATGTTGAAATTGTGCCTAAAACTCCACTCAAACCAAAAAGGCCTAAAAATTGCAACTTTAGCACTAAGTGTCTAATCACCCCCCTCTAGACACATCTACTTCTAGATCCTACAGTGGTGAAGACCGCGATGTCGAAGAAGAAGGCGACCGCCTCTTCTTCGTCCAAGCGTCGCCGGACTCCATCCCCTTCCCCTCCCCCCGCAGATGTCGACATGGAGGTCGTCTTTGATCTTGGGTCGACACGGAGGTGGAGGATGAGTCGGAAGAGGAAGACATAGGGTCTTCTGAGTGGAACGTTTCTGGTCGAGTGGATGATGGTTTCCCTTGAATGCTTCTGACTTTAGGGTGATGTCCTAGGGGAGGGTGTCTAGGTCAGGCCTATGACCCTACCCTAGGTACATAGCTTCATCATTAGCCCCCGAATGGTTCAGGGTTCGAGTGGAGAAGGAGTTGAAAATACTTCCGACTCAATTTTTACGCTTCAGAAGCGTCTTGTTAGGATCAATGAATGACATGATGGCTTCAACTTCTTTTTCAGTCGCCTTGATCCATTCTTAGTTTGTCGAATGAACTTTTGCTGGTAAGTTCTGAGTGTTGATATGAAAGAAATCTTTAGTCTGACAGGTTGCTCAGCAGTTCTCGGATCTTACGGGATTCGAAATTTTGGGAAGCGCGCGAGACGAAGGAGGCCACGGTAATCGGATGGATTAGGCAGGGGCGCCTCTATCACCGCGCCACCTTTTTCGCCACGTACTGAGCGGGTAACAGTTGCGGGATTTGACACGATTGCCCGGGCCTAGTGGTCGGTCACTCGGAAATGACTCCATATAAGACGTCGGGCTGGGGGATTTTGCACAGTGTGCCTCCGATTCTCCTTCTTCCTCTGTTCCTCCACTGCTCCCGTCTCCACTCTCGGCGCCGCCACCCACCTTGAGCCCATTCCACCGTAATGGGGAAGTACAAGACCGCCGCCCTGGAGCATGCGAAGAAAGTGACGGCGAAGGCGAAGGGGAAGAAGACGAGCCGGGGCGGGTCATTGTCGAGATCTGCTCTGCCGTGCGGCTGGATCCAGGGCGACTGGATCTGGTTGACCATCATGAAGGAGGACATGGAGGATCTGGTGGACGGAGGACTGATTGCCCACGAATCCTGGCGGCTTCCGGGGGACGAGACCGAGCCGCAACCACAAGAGGGTGAGTGTGTCCTGCTTGCCACCCATGTCGACCGCGGATTTTCCTTGCTTGCCCATCCTTTCTTCCGAGGGTTTCTGAATTTCTTCGGGGCTCAACTTCATCACTTCTCCCCCAACACTATCACATATCTAGCTGCCTATGTCTCCATGTGCGAGAATTTTCTGGGATGTCGACCGCACTGGGGTCTGTTCAAGCACATTTTCACCTGCCGCTCCCAGTCGGTAAAGAAAGCCAATCCGAGTGATGAGAGGACACATGTGATTCAGATGTGTGGGGGTTTAGGGATCCAGATGAGAAACAAAAGCACTTTCCCTGCCATGATTCTTCCCGATTCCATCAGAGGGTGGCAGTCGACCTGGTTCTATTGTAAGGATGAACTCACTCCTGGCCAGTCGACTGGTCTCCCTCCATATTCCACTGACCGAGTAGAGAAGCCTTCTTCGTTGAGAGTGACTCCAAAGGAGAAAGAGGAGGTTGCTATGTTGGTCGAGCGAGTGGTACAATTTGTCCGTGATGGCGTGACCAGTATGGATTTGCTAGAAGCTTTCCTGAGTCGACACATTCAACCTCTCCAAGCTCGTGACCACCCAATGTGGTTGTACTCGGGCGTTGAGGACACCACTCAGATCCATCCAGAAGCAGTCAGTGCAGAGACAGTGGAGCTGTGGCTGCAAGGCATCACTGGGAATAAGGACAACCCCAGGGGGTCTAGAAGGGTTCTCCCACTCGACAACACCACTGAGCCAGACAAGGTTTGATTCTTTCCTTCTGAGTACATTTTGCTCTGACATGCGTTAGCTTTGGAGATTGACGAATATCCACTCGACTCTATCCTTTGCAGACCTTCACTGAACTGTACTCGGTGCCCAACAGAGAACAAGAGCAAGAGGGAGAGGTGAGTGGGGGTGACAGCGGCGACTGACACTCAGACAGGAATGGAGACAACGAGAGCAAAGACTCAAGCAGTGTCGAGGAAGTCGACTCTCCGCCTCAGACAGAGAGGCGCTCCAAGCAGAGGCAGGACCCATCAAGCATTCGGGGCAAAACGACTCCTCCGACTGGTCAGCCTTTAAAGCGCACTCGGACAACTTCCTCTGTGCTGACTGAGAAGGCTCCAAAGCAGCAAAAAGTTGCACAACCAAAGCCTCGGAAGACCCTGCCCAAGATCAAGATCAACGTCCCTGTCGCTTTTGCGTAAGTGTCTTGCCTCTACTTTTTGATCGAGGATTTGTGTTGTCGATTCTCTTTCTCATTTGTCCGAGTGAATCTTGAAACTTGCAGAGCTGCTACTTCTGGGACTTCTGCTTACAGGGAAGGTGATGAGGATGTAGAGACACGACCACTTCTAACCCGGGTATGACTTTTGCAAACTTGTCTTTGCTTTCTCAACCATCTTGTTGACCGACCGAATTCTGACGACTAACTCTTTCTGTAGCTCCTCCCCATGTCATTGATCTTCCGGATGACGACGAGGATGTGCCGCTGAGGCCCAGGAGGAATAAGAAGGCATCAACTGGCAAGACGTCCCAATCGGTGCCGGTGTGATTCAACAGCGTGAAGATGTGACTCGAGCTTTTGTTACTTTCGTTGCTCCAGTATCGAGTGAACACCCCACATCGTCGACTGCACCAGTGCTTGCTTCAACTATCCAGCCCCATGCCCCGGAAATTCAAGCTGCCGCGACTGAACCATCAACCCCATTCTTCACTACTCATCACGTTCCAGAAGACCAGGCAGGCGCTGCTGCAGAAGCCATACGCCAAGCTGGCATAATGATGGAGCGGGTGAAGGTGGTGCATGAAAACAGTCAGGCTGCTTATGACGCCAGTGCGGCCCTTCGAGCCAATGTCCAGGTAAGTTGGCTTCTGACTGAACTCTTATCTTGTTGCTTGTTCTGTTAGGATATGCTATCTGAAAACTTTTCTTTGTGCATCCTCCTGTTATTCTGCACTTCGCATATGCGCACCCACTGGGTGTTTGAATTTATGTCGAGTAACTTTCCTAGTTGACTCGACTAGGTTGTGTCGGTTGTAGTTCTGGGTTAGTGGGGGCACGCATAGTGCACCCACTGGGTGTAGTCCCTGAGGCCACCGTCGAATGTGTGATTCAGTGGAGGTCTTGATAAAAAATGTCTTTATTGTTTCACTCTTCCACTCGGTCTGGGCGAACCATGTCGAGTGGAATCTGAACCAGTGGGGGCACGCTAAGTGCACCCACTGGGTGTAGTCCCTGAGACCATAGTCGACTGCGGGCAGCCAGTTGGGGTCTGAGAATGTCTTTTGTTGACTTCAAAAAATCACCTCAGCCTTCTTCTCTCTTTATTTTTACTCTTCCACTCGGTCTGGTCGGACCATGTCGAGTGGAACCCGGACTAGTGGGGGCATGCTAAGTGCACCCACTGGGTGTAGTCCCCGAGACTACTGTAGGATGTTTTGATTCTGCGGTAGTCTTAGAGCTCTGTTCACTCAGAAGCGACTGATCTTTGATCTTGTTTACTGATGTACCTTTTTGCCGACTTCAGAAATCCTGTGAGCTCATCTCCAAATTCTCCAAATTCGAGGAGAAGTAGAGACAACTCAATCTCGACTTGGAGCTGGCTAAGCAGAACTTGCGGAAGGCCAAAGATGAAACAACTGGTATGGAAGGTAATCGACTGGTCGATTGTTTATCTTAGCCGACCCACAAGTCATCTCCTCGTTCTTCTATATGACCCAAGTACATCTTTCAGAGAAAATGAAGCAGGCTCTGGCGAAAAAGGACCTCGATCTTGTTGCTACACAAAAGGAGGCTCAGGAGAAGACTGCGCTTGCTGACAAGAAGTTGGCTTCAGTCGGTGCGCTGGAGGGAGAGAACACCAAGTTGAAGAGGTCCCTTAACGACTCCAACCGAGAAGTGACTCGCCTGAAGAAAGACAAGGTGGCTTTGAACGAGAAGATTGAAAGCATTTATCTTAAGAGAAATGACCTGGAAGCTTATCTAGAAGCACTCGCCAAGAAGCTCTTCCTTATGCTCGAAGGTATTTTCCTTTGCCCGACTGTTTAGCTGTTGTCGATTCACCAGGCATTCATTGACTCATTATTTATTTGTGATTGTAGAATTCTGCCAAAACTATGAAGAAGAGACTGGACGGGTCGAGACAGGTCTGGACCCCATCCTTTGCCCTGTTGGTGATGATGCTGCTATGAACGTGCTCCGATTGGAATCCCGTGTTGCCAGTGTTACGAGCTATCTTGCTCGCCTGAAGGTGGAAGTGTCACACATCGATACAACACTCTGGCCAAGGGCGACGCTTCAAAATGACCTCGAGTCCCTGATGACTCGACTCAATGAGGTCCCTGGTTGAGTGCAGGAATGGAAGAAGTCTTCTGCCCGATGCGGTGCTGACGTGGCTCTGTCACTGGTTCGTGTCCACTCCAAGGAAGCCTGAGAAGAGAAGCTGGCAGCGATCAAGGTTGCCAACACCAAAAGCCATGACTTCCGATCCTTCATGAAAACCTTCATTGCTGCTCCCACTCGGATTGCTGAGGGAATTGATCTGGACGAGTTCGTCGAGCCCGCAAGCCCTCCTCCTGCGGAGTGAACAAACTTCTTCGGGCAAGATGCCTGAGTACTTTAATCCGTGTTCTGGAACCTTAGGATTTTATCTGAACTTTGGTTGCTTTTGAATCTTTTGACTCTTTGCGTAGAACTTGTTTCTTGCAGTTTGAGTTGCTATTGACTTTGTGATGCAGCTCAGTCGAGTGAATCATGGGCAGATCATGATCGACCTGCACCCCACCACCCTTACAGATAAGGATAGAGCGAATGTTGTATTTGTGTCGAAGCTCCAAGGACATATCGTGGTCGACCTGCACCTCGCCGCCCTTACGGGTAAAGATGGAGCGGACGTTGTATTTGTGTCAAAGCTCCAAGGACAGATCGTGGTCGACCCGCACCTCGCCGCCCTTACGGGTAAGGATGGAGTGGACGTTGTATTTGTGTGGAAGCTCCGAGGATAAATCGTGCTCGACCTGCACCTCACCGCCCTTACGGGTAAGGATGGAGCGAGTCTTAAAACTTAGGCGAGTACTGGACTGTAGCTAAGCCCCCGAGTGGGATGGTTGCTCACCACTCGGTAGGATTTTTAAAACTTAGGCGAGTACTGGACTATAGCTAAGCCCCCGAGTAGGAGGGTTGCTCACCGCTCGGTAGAATTTTTTAAACTTAGGCGAGTACTGGACTGCAGCTAAGCCCCCGAGTGGGAGCGTTGCTCACCACTCGGTAGGATTTTTTAAACTTAGGCGAGTACTGGACTGCAGCTAAGCCCCCGAGTGGGAGGGTTGCTCACCACTCAGTAGGATTTTTAAACTTAGGCGAGTACTGGACTGCAGCTAAGCCTCCGAGTGAGAGACTTGCTCACCACTCGATAGGATTTTTTAAACTTAGGCGAGTACTGAACTGCAGCTAAGCCTCCGAGTGAGAGACTTGCTCGCCACTCGGTAGGATTTTTTAAACTTAGGCGAGTATTGGACTGCAGCTAAGCCCCCGAGTGAGAGACTTGCTCACCACTCGGTATGATTTTTTAAACTTAGGCGAAGCGGATTCGCAGCTAAGCCCCCAAGTGAGAGACTTGCTCATCACTCGGTAGGATTTGATTTTTTGAAACTTAGGCCAAGCAGATTCGCAGCTAAGACACCCAATGGGGGATTTAGAACACTTAAAAAAGGAACAACAATCATCTGTGAAACTGTGTCTTTGATAATCGAACTAGAATGTATTTCTTATTACATCACAGCAATCCGAATGCTTAAGTATAAAAGGGGTGGAGCAGCTCTACATTCCAAGCGCGTGGCTCGTCTTTATTGTGCTCCACATTGTAGAGGCGATAAGCCCCGTTGTGAAGTACTTTAGTGATGATGAAGGGGCCTTCACAAGCAGGAGGAAGCTTGTGTTGTTTCTGCTGATCCACTCGAAGAACCAGGTCTCCCTCTTGAAATGCTCGATCTCTCACGTTTCTAGCGTGGAATCGACGCAGGTCTTGCTGATAGATGGTCGACCAGATCAGCACCATCTCTCTTTCTTCTTCCAGAAGGTCAACAGCATCCTGACGGGCTTGTTCTGCTTCGGCTTCTGAGAAGAGTTCCACTCACGGGGCGTTATGAAGTAAGTCACTTGGAAGCATAGCTTCAGCCCCATAGACTAAGAAGAATGGAGTTCGGCCAGTCGACCAATTAGGAGTTGTCCTCAATCCCCAAAGTACTGATGGAAGTTCATCGACCCAGGCGTCCGCTGCATGCTTGAGGTCACGCATCAATCGGGGTTTCAGTCCTTTGAGAATCAATCTGTTTGCTCTTTCAGCTTGTCCATTGGACTGGGGATGGGCGACTGAAGCATAGTCGACCCGAGTGCCTTGGGAAGTGCAAAAGGCTCTGAACTCATCAGAATCGAAGTTCGACCCATTATCTGTGATGATGTTGTGCGGGACACCATATCTGAATGTTAAATCTCTGATGAAGCTGACCGTAGTACTTGCTTCGAGGTTTTTGATAGGCTTGGCTTCAATCCATTTGGTGAACTTGTCGACTGCTACGAGCACATGGGTGAAGCCACTTTTGCCCGTCCTCAGAGGCCCAACCATATCTAATCCCCAAACAGCAAAGGGCCAGACGAGTGGAATGGTCTTCAGGGCTGATGCAGGCTTGTGAGACATGTTGGAGTAGAACTGGCAACCTTCACATCTGTCAACTATGTATTTTGGCATTTCATTCGCTTGTGGCCAATAAAATCCTGCTCGGTATGCTTTGGCCACAATGGTCCGAGAGGACGCATGGTGACCACAGGTCCCCGAGTGGATGTCGTTGAGGATCACTCGACCTTCTTCCGGTGTTATACACTTCTGAGCAACTCCGGTAACACTTTCTCTGTAAAGTTGTCCACCCATTACTGTGAAGGCTTTAGATCGACAGACAATCTGACGGGCCTCTTATTCATCCTCTGGGAGCTCTTTCCTGAGAATATACGCGATGTACGACACTGTCCAATCGGGTATGACAACCAAAAGTTCCATGACCAAGTCGACCACGGCTGGGATTTCAACTTCAGTCGAATCAGTAGGGCTCCGAGGTTGTGGGGGCTCCTCCGTGAAGGGATCTTCTTGGACGGACAATGTGTGAAGATGCTCCAAGAACACATTACTGGGAATAGGCTCACGCTTGGAGCCTATCTTTGCCAAATCATCAGCTGCTTGATTTTCCAGTCGGGGTATATGATGGAGCTCTAACCCCTCAAACTTCTTCTCTAACTTTCACACTGCATTACAATAGCCAGTCATAGCCGGGCTTCTGACGTCCCACTCCTTCATCACTTGATTGACCACCAAATCTGAGTCACTGTAGACCATTAGGCGACGGACGCCGAGTGAAATGGCCATACGCAACCCGTACAGAAGTGCTTCATATTCAGCTTCGTTGTTGGAGGAATCAAAATGGATCTAAATAACGTAGCTGATTCTTTCTCCTCGAGGGGATACCAGTACCACCCCAGCACCAGAACCGTTCAGCATCTTGGGTCCATCAAAGAACATGGTCCAATGCTCCGAGTGAATCTGAGTCGGTTGTTGCTGCTCGACCCACTCGGTGAGGAAATCTGCTATTGCCTGGGACTTGATAACTTTCTTTGCCTCAAACTTGATATCCAAGGGAAGGAGTTCAATCGCCCACTTTGCCACTCGACCAGTTGCATCTCTGTTGTTTAGAATTTCTGACAATGGTGCGTCGCTGACAACTGTAACGGAGTAACAGAGAAATAATGTGCAACCGTCTTTGTGGTCATGTAAATCCCATACACAACCTTCTGATAATGAGGATATCTTTGCTTGGATGGAGTCAAGACTTCAGAAATATAGTACACCGGGCGCTAAACTTTATAGGTTTTTTCTTCTTCTTCCCGCTCGACTGTAAGTACCGTACTGACAACTTGTCCAGTGGTTGCAATATAAAGCAGTAAAGGCTCTTTGCTGATTGGGGAAGCAAGCACCGGCTGGGTGGAAAGCAGGGTTTTGAGTTCTGCAAACGTTGCATCAGCTTCAGGAGTCCACTTGAACTTATCAGATTTCTTCATCAGTCGGTAAAGAGGCAATGCCTTTTCACCAAGGCGAGAGATGAATCGACTCAAGGCGGCCAAACAACTAGTAAGCTTCTGAACGTCATGCACACGCACAGGGCGTTTCATCCGGAGTATGGCTCCAACTTTCTCTGGGTTGGCGTCGATACCTCGTTCAGAAACGAGGAAACCGAGTAACTTTCCTCCTGGAACTCCGAATGTGCATTTCAACGGATTAAGCTTGATATCATACCTTCTTAAGTTGGCAAAGGTTTCAGCGAGGTCAGTCAGCATGTTGGAACCTTTACGTGACTTGACCATAATGTCATCCATATATGCTTCCACATTCCGACTGATTTGAGTGAGCAGGCACTTCTGAATCATCCTCATAAATGTGGCACCAGCGTTCTTGAGACTGAATGGCATGGTAACATAACAAAAGCACCCGAATGGAGTGATGAAACCTGTTTTTATCTCATCGGGTCCATACAGTCGAATCTGGTGATAACCGGAATAGGTGTCTAGAAAAGACAAATGCTCACACCCCGTAGTCGAGTCGACGATTTGGTCGATACGGGGGAGAGGAAAATGATCTTTTGGGCAGGCCCGATTGATATGCTTGAAGTCAATGCACATACGAAGTGAATCGTCCTTCTTGCGGACCATGACAACATTGGCGAGCCACTCGGAGTGGTAAATCTCTCGGATAAACTCAGCTGCTAGGAGCCGAGCCACTTCCTCGCCAATTGCTTTTCTCTTCTGTACGACAGACCGTCTAAGATGTTCCTTGACTGTCTTCACTTTTGGGTCGACTTGCAAACAGTGCTCAGCCAGTCCCCTAGGCACACCTGGCATGTCAGAAGGTTTCCATGCAAAGATGTCCTAGTTCTCACGGAGGAACTGGATGAGCGCTTCTTCCTATTTGCTATCGAGTGATGTTGAGATATGAGTAGGAGCAGCATTAGGATCGGTCGAGTGAATATGAATCGGTTTTGTTTCTCCGGACGACTGAAATGCAGAAGCTGTGGCAGGCTTCTTGGCTCACAGCAAATCACTCGGATCTACAATTTTTTGATACTCTTGCATTTCAACAGCTGCCATTTGTGCATCGGCAATTTTAGAACCCTTCTGGAAGCATTCCCCTGCCTTCTTCCGATTGCCAGTGACCGTGATCACTCCTCTGGGACCAGGCATTTTCAACTTGAGATACATGTAACATGGTCGAGCCATAAAACACGTGTATGCAGGCCTCCCCAGAATAACATGATAAGCACTCTGGAAATCCACTACTTCAAATGTCAACTTTTCCTTATGGTAATTCTTTGAATCACCGAAAACCACGTCCAAGGTTATCTGGCCGAGTGATTCAGCTTTCTTGCCAGGGATGACGCCGTGAAAGCTCATGTTGCTCTCACTAAGTTTGGACATCGGAATGCCCATCCCTTTCAAGGTTTCATCGTAAAGAATATTCAAACCACTACCACCATCCATCAACACTTATGTCAATCGAGTACCCCCAACAACTGGGTCGACCACCAATGCTTGCCTCCCTGGAGTGGCTATGCGAGCAGGTGGTCAGACTGGTCGAATGTGATAGCTATTTGTGACCACTTCAGGTATGTTGTCATTGTCGGAGCAACCATATTCACTTCTCTGTTGATCACTTTCAGTTGACTTTTGCTCTCAACATCTGCAAAAATCATTAGGGTGTAATTGACATTGGGAAAACCATCATCTTCCTCTTTGTCTTCATCCTTGTTAGATTCTTTTTACTTCTCATTAGGTTGTTTCTCTCGGAATTGCTCGATCAGAACCCGACACTGTCGAGTGGTATGCTTAGGATAAATCAGATTGCCTTCTTCATCTTTCTTGGTGTGAATGTGACATGGCAGATCCATCACATCGTTACCAGTTGCATCATTTACTTTCTTGGGGGTCCAGGGCCCCTTAGGTTTCCCTTTAAACTTTCCTTGAATCACTGCCGCAATTTCACCAAGTCCTGCAAGCTCAGCTTTACGCTTTTGTTTCCGATTGGAATTGCCTCCACCGGTGTCCTGACCGACTAGTTTGCTCTTTCCACTGCGGTGTCGATCCTCTTCTTCTCTGTTAGCATACCAAATGGCCATTTCCATCATCCGAGTTAGAGACATATCTCCTGTCCGACCGAATTTCAGGACCAGCTCCCGATTTTAATGCCTTCCTTGAAGGCACAAACTGCTTGATGGTGGGAAACATTTTCCACCGTGTGATGCAAAGTGGTCCACCTCTGAATGTAATCTCTTAGAGTTTCATTCGGTTTCTGCACGCAATGCTGCAATTCCGTTGACACCGCTGGCCGCTTGCAAGTACCCTCAAAAGTTTTAACAAACACTCGAGCAAGTTCTTCCTAACTGAATATACTGCCTAGCGCTAACTAAGTCAACCATGCTCTAGCTGATCCTTCCAACATCAGAGGAAGATGCTTCATGGCCACTTCATCATTGCCGCCACCGATCTGTACAGCCACTCGGTAATCCTCGAGCCAAGTGCCAGGCTTGGACTCACCAGTGAACTTGCTGACTCCAGTCGCCAACCTGAAGTTGGGAGGAATCACTGTGGCTCTGATGGCTATGCTGAAACACTCTGGACCTGAAACATGAACTCTGCTGCCAGTCCGGTGATCTCTGTCAAGGCCCTCCCTGTGTGCTCTGTTCCTGTCAACTAGACCTTGAACGAGAATAGATCTCGCATCAAAGCCTGGCTCCCTTGGGTCGGCCGGTACTCTTCGCTTGCCACTGCGAGGGCGCCTGTCATCATATTGCCGAGGCACATATGATCCACTCCTTGGAGGAGGTGTGGGCACTCGACGACGGTCATCACGACCGAGTCGGTGATCATACTGCTCGTGGTTTCTATATTGCTCCTGCCGATGCCCACGTCCCTCATGCCGAGGGGGCGATCTCGGGCTGTGGGCCAACTGAACTGTATCTGCCATCACAGATCTGCTATGAATCCTATTCCGCGACTAAGACACTGCTGTGTTCTGCTCTCCTGCCGCCCGGAGTAAGGCCCGGATCTGCATCAACCCTCTGCCAACCTCCAACTGGGAAGGCTGAATTGACTCTGCTATACGGGCTGCAGCTGTGAGATTTTGAATCAGAGTGCGGTATACCTGAGGTTGAGGTGGAAAAAGCTGTCGTCGACTGGACTCAGGAGCCCATTGCCGAGCACGCTCGTCGAGTGCACGCTAAAGGTTCTCCAGTCGAGTGCGCTCAGCCAAGTTGGCCAGGCGTGCCTCCTCCAAGGCTCGGGCCTCGGAGGTTTCCCCAACAATGGGCGTGTGAAGGGCATCCATATTGCGGCGGCGAAGCTCTTCCCTCTGTTGCGAAGAAAGAGGCTCGGGCGGTATTCCTCGTGAGTGCGTGGCGGATCGCCGCCACCATCACCGCCGTCGTCACTGCGGAAGCTAGGAGGACTATGTGGTCCGTCGACCATCAAGACTTCAGCCGCAGGATCGCTGCTATCGCATTCGGATGCGGTCTCGACGGAGCCAGTCGAACAGGCCGTAGAGAGTTTCGTCAGGCTCGATTGCCGCGACTTGTGGGGTGGCCGACTGGCGAGCCACCGCGTGTTTCACCCACCGCTGAAGCCACGACCGACCAGATCGCTTGTGTCGGCGAACAGCGGGGAGCGAGGACACCAGGGGAGCCGACCGATACTGGGTCGACGGCTGCAGGAGAAGGACGCCGTGAGCGCACGCGTGAAAATGCGTCGCCCCGTGGACGGGGAGCGCCTCGACGTCAAGGGGAGCTTCCTGAAGCCAGGCGGTGTCATCGGCAACAAAGACGAGCGCGCCGAGAGGGATCTCGTGGCCCTCAGCCAATCCACCTCCGGAAACCATGATGATGGGAATCGGAAAAATCGCAACTTCACCAAAAAGTCGCTAAGACACCTGCCCCAAGGTGGGCGCCAACTGTCGTGGTTCTAAGACTGACAGTAGAATGGGGGGTAGGTATGAAGAGGCAAGATCCCAACTATGGTGAAGTTGTACACACAAGATTTACGAGTTCAGGCCCTTCACGGTGGAAGTAATAGCCCTACGTCTCGGTGCCCGGAGGCGATCGACTGGATTATATGTGTGTGGTGTTACAGGGGGTGTGAACCCTTGTCCCTGAGGAGGGGGGTGACTTATATAGAGTTCGTCAGACCCCTCCCACCCTCAGTTACAAAGGGTTTAAGCTACATAAAGATGGGGCGTTTCTGGTAACACTAGTAATAAAGTGACATAAATGACCATTAAGTCTACAGAGTAAACGTCCGACCGTTGCTTTTCAGAGTGGCTTTCGATCTTCTGTCTGTCGAGTGATCATTGCTATGGTCGAGTGACATAGGGTCTTCCGAGTGGAACTTTTATGGTCAAGTGGATGATCATATCCCTTGAATGCTTCTGAATTTAGGGTGATGTCCTAGGGGAGGGTGTCTAGGTCAGGCCTATGACCCTACCCTAGGTACATAGCTTCATCAGTCGTTTGCTTTCTGTCCTTGCTCTTTCTTTTTCTTCTTGAACCTTGACCTTGGCACAGGCTCATCCTCCCTTCTTGGTATCCAGACCCTCCCTTGGCGGACCGGGAGGATATCAACACCGTTATCGGGGAGGTCGCCAGGGATGCCAAGGCCGAGGCCAACAAGACCGCCGCCGAGGAGGCCGCCAAGACCGCCAAGCAGCCTGCCGGGCAGGCCGGCAAGGCTGCTGCCGAGGAGGCCGTCAAGGGGTCTGCCGGAGAGGCCGGCAAGGCCGTTGCCGAGGAGGGGGTGGTTGATGACCAACCTTCCTCCTCTGCTGCCTCCGGCTCGATCAAGTACTTGAAGGTGGGCGACAGCCTGTTCGTCCACCTTCCACGAACGGCAAGCACTAGGGCTCCAACCGAAGGGGAGGTGTTCGATGACGAGGTGCTCGCCTCCGCCGGGCTCCAGGTCGTTGATGAACCGAGCACCGGCGGTGGCGGTTCCCAAGAGGAGCAGCTGCTTCAGGCCATGAGCACCAACTTCCAGAAGCTTCAGGCGCTTCACCGTGCCCGCCTGGACAAGGCAAAATCCAAGATGGCGGCGGTGGACAAGGTGAAGGCGGATCTCGAGGAACGCGTCGTCGAGACGCAGGCCTGGTTCTGCCAAGCCCACGAGGAACTAAAGGTCGCTCAGGACCTGCTGGCTGAGCGCAAACGGGAGCTCATCCTGAAGCAGGGCGATGTCGAGAAAGCTGAAGAGGCGGCGAGGGAACAGGCCGCCAAGGACGAGGCCACTCGACATCAGCACCAGGCCGAGCTGAACTCCCAGGAGGAGGACCTTGCCTCTCGCGAGGAGGCACTCGCCGCCATGCTCCGCGGCAAGGATGAGGAGGTCGAGAAGCTCGTCGCGCAGCGGACACAGGAGCTGGAGCAGGGACACAGAGAGGCGCTCAACGCCCAATCCCTGGTCCATGCCGGTAAGGTGATGGAGCTGGAGGTGGAGCGGGACGACCTGAAGAAGCAGGTCTTGGAGCTGGCGATGGAGAAGGACACACTCAACGACACTTTGGTGGAGGCGTGGGCCGCAGTCCTTGGCAAAGCCGAGTTGCTCTCCAAGGCCAATGACTCCATCAACGACCTGAGGCTGAAGTTGGAGGGTCTTGAGGGGACGCTTTCGGTGGTCAGGGCCCGGGAAGAGACCCTGACCAAAGCCCTGGAGGACGAGAGGTAGCTGCGGAGGAATGACGCTGCCAACCACAAGGATTTCGTGAAGGGCGAAAACCTCTGGGTAAGCCACCTCACTGACATCGTCGGCAGGATCACCACGAAGCTGGTGGCCATGGGGATGCCAGACGTGAGGTACGTCCCGGAGCCGAACGTGAGTCCCAACGCCAAACTGACCCTGTTCTTCGAGGGCGTTCTCGGAGCCTTGGAGCAATTCTGCTCCAACAGAACGACCTCCCTGGCCAATGAGGCCCGGAGCTTTGCTGGGGTGCCGTGACCAAGGTCCTTACCAAGGTGGCATTCTGGAACCCCAACGTCGACTTCGACACCGCGCAGGAGAGCATGTCGGAGGACGTGGAACTCGCGGCGCTCGAAGAGCGTATCGAGCCCATCATCAGTCGCGTCGACGGAGTTCGGAGGATAGAGGGCCAGCGTCGGGACTAGGCACCCCGTTTCTCATCGCCGCTGCAGGTTCATGACCAAGACAGTTTTTATATTTAGTTAGAACCGCAGAAACAACTGGTGTAATATAACTCTGCAGTACTTTGAAACAATGCATGTTATTTTCATGTTCGATCGTTCTTTGTATGTACACCCTACGCTCAACTGGATAGGCTTGCCGGCACACAAACCCAGGCTGCGGTGTTTTGAGGACGGATCCTCAACAACCGGTCGGGTGTGCTTGCGGCCAAGTAAACCACCTTGCCATTCTCAGCGCGGTCGCTCGAACTATTGAGCGGACTCAAAAAAGAACAAGGGCGTTGCCAATAGCAGGAAAGCCATCTTGCCGTTCTCGACGCGGCCGCTCGAACTGTTGAGCAGACCCGAAACAGAACAAGGGTGTTGCCAATAGCGGAAGGCCCCCATCACGTGCAGGTTTCTCATACCAAAAACAAGACCTCCGAGGAAAACAACCTTATATATAAAAGAATTGCTCGAAGTTTCGAATGACTTAGCTTTTTTGTCGCCGCGCGAGCATTTACTGCATCCACAGATGATGCCACTTGCTCGGCCGCCTACTTCCTTGGAGTGATGACCACGATGAAGCCGCTACGTTAACTAGACCAGATTTTCACAACTGCGCCCCCCTACCTGGCGCGCCAGAGATGTCGGGGGAAACGACACCTATGGGATCACTGGGGTCCCTTTTTGCTGCGGTTGGCGAGCGTGAGGCTGTGCAAAGAGCGGGTCTAGAAGCTAGCACGAGGATCGTTTACCCAGGTTCGGGCCGCAAGGATGCATAATACCCTAGTCCCGCTTTTGTGTATATTTGAGTGTTCTTGAGTTCTTGAACTAGCTACGATGCGTGTGCTGTCCAAAAAGTCCGAATCCCCTCTATGTACGTTGCGGGCCTCCTTTTATAGTCAAAAGGGGCTGCCACAGTGGCACACAGGAGGTGGAAAGGTATACAGTGTAGAAGCTTATCGCTTGTCATCACAAGATAAAGTGTATTAAATGCACTAAGGTTTCCACTTGCTTTATCGGGGGAGGTAACGTGGCCCGTCCCGTCCGTCGCCGCTCCTCCTTGCCCCGACACGTGTCCAGGCCAACGAGGCATGTGGCGCCACACAGGCTGGCAGGATGCTGAGTTGGCGTGGTTGTAGGGTACCCACGAAGATCTGCATGCCGCCACGCTGGTGCTTGGCTAGTTGGATTAGTATCCACGTACTGCCACGTGGGTACTTGCTTTAGTTGGTGGGTTGGCCGCTGAGCTGGGGCGGCGATGGGGGCGGCAAGGTCTTGCCACAGTCCCGCGTATATTCCTGGCAAGGGTCTTACCGGGGTCTCGTGAGCACCCTCAACAAGAGTCTTGTCGGGGCCTTACGAGCGTCTTTGGCAAGGGGCCTTGCCGGGGCCTCGCGGGCATCCTCGGCAAGGAGTCTTGTGAT
This sequence comes from Triticum urartu, assembly GCF_003073215.2. Classification (NCBI taxonomy): domain Eukaryota; kingdom Viridiplantae; phylum Streptophyta; class Magnoliopsida; order Poales; family Poaceae; genus Triticum; species Triticum urartu. The sequence goes on along the minus strand of NC_053023.1, from coordinate 114,748,912 downwards.
CGTATTGTCTTCTGGTCATCATCTAGTCTTGTAGGCTCTCTGTCTTCACAAAGATTTGCATGCCACCATGGAGGTGCCTCCCCGGCCTTGGTTCCAAAGTGGTCGATGGTGTTGGAACCCTTGGGCTCAAGGGTGGCGGCTCTGCTAGTGTCGGGCAAGTTGCCCCGGCAAGGCTCTTGCCGAGGCTGCGGAGGCTGCCCCCAAAAGGGCCTTACTGGGGGGTCGACCTCACCCTCCTGCTCTTCGTGTTTCTGGCTTGGCGTTGTTCTGGTTGTCTTGTGGTTTTGCTTCCTCTACCCTGCTAGGTTGGCCGCAGGCACGGCTCTAACTGTCTGGGCACAAGTAAAGGGGTACAAAAGAGAGCCCCCACTTTTATGCACCGACATGTGGTTCGATGCAACTAATGGCTCGCAAAAAGAGCACCAGCCAAATGTGCTAGATGAAGTCTCACCAAGTGAAACCATCAATCTTATGGGTACTGGAGAAATCATACCTTCAGAGGCTCAGGCTGAAGAAGAACTCGTCATTTCTGCACCTAATCAACCCAAAGACATTGCTCAGCCCGAAGTCAATACTGATGATGAAGACAATGATCAGCAAGAGCAAAGTCTTCGTCCAGTTCAACGTCGTGTTGCAAATGAAGTGCAGATTGAGAAGATAATTGATAGCATCAATGCACCTAGTCCACTCACTCGTTCAAGAGTACCACAGCTAGCAAATTTATGTGGGCACTTTGCATTTGTATCTATATTTGAACCCAAGAAAGTTGTTCAAGCCTTCATGGAACCTGAATGGATTCAAGCGATGCAAGAAGAGCTTCAAAAGTTCGAGCTGAACAATGTGCGGGAATTGGTTAAGCGTCCTGACCCTCGGAAGCATAACATCATTGGCACAAAATGGATCTATCGCAACAAACAAGATGAGCATGGTCAAGTTGTCAGAAACAAGGCTTGTCTTGTTGCTCAAGGTTACACTCAAGTAGAAGGGATTGACTTTGATGAAACTTTTGCTCCTGTGGCTAGGCTTGAAGATATTCACCTCCTGCTAGCCTATGCCAACCATCACAACATTCTTCTGTACCAAATGGATGTGAAGAGTGCCTTTCTCAATGGCAAGATTGAAGAAGAAGTGTATGTTGCACAACCACCAGGCTTTAAAGACCCAAAACATCCTGCCATGGTATCCAAGCTCAACAAGGCACTGTATGGTCTCAAACAAGCTCCTCGCGCTTGGTATGACACACTCAAAGACTTCCTGAAGAGCAAATGCTTCAAACCTGGTTCTCTAGATCCTACACTCTTCACGAAGACATATGATGGAGAACTATTTGTGTGCCAAATCTACGTGGATGACATTATCTTCGGCTGCACTGACAAGAGATATAATGACGAGTTTGGACACATGATGCAAGAGTAGTATCAGATGTCCATGATGGGTGAGCTGAAATCCTTCCTCGGTCTTCAAATCCGTCAACATAGCAACGACATCTTCATATCACAAGAGAAATACCTCAAAGATTGTCTGAAGAAGTTTGGAATGCAAGACTGCAAAGGATACACGATGCCAATGCCAACCAAAGGTCAATTGGGTCCCGACGACAATGGTAAAGAGTTCGATCAAAAGGTATACCGCTCCATGATTGGTTCTTTACTCTATTTATGTGCATCTAGGACAGATATAATGCTTAGCGTTTGCATGTGTGCTCGATTCCAAGCGGCACCAAAGGAATCGCTTCACTTAGTAGTGAATCAAATTCTTCGATATTTGGCTTACACCCCAACACTAGAATTATGGTATCCAAAGGGCTCAGAGTTTGATCTAGTTGGATTCTCAGATGCTGACTATGCCGGTGACAAGGTCAATCGCAAGTCCACATCAGGCACATGTCACTTTCTTGGATAATCTCTTGTCTGTTGGTCTTCAAAGAAGCAGAACTGTGTGTCTCTCTCCACTGCTGAATCTGAATACATTGCTGCTGGATCTTGCTGCACTCAGCTTCTATGGATGAAGCAAACTCTCAAGGACTATGGAATTGATACGTCTCCGTCGTATCTATAATTTTTATTGTTCCATGCCAATATTATACAACTTTCATATACTTTTGGCCACTTTTTATACTATTTTTGGGACTAACATATTGATCCAGTGCCCAGTGCCAGTTCCTGTTTGTTGCATGTTTTTTGTTTCGCAATAAATCCATATCAAACGGAGTCCAAACGGGATAAAAACTAACGGAGATTTTTTTGGAATATATGTGATTTTTGGGAAGAAGAATCAACACGAGACGATGCCTGAGGGAGCCACGAGGCAGGGGGCGTGCCCTGGGCCCTCGTGGCCACCCCGTAAGGCGGTTGGTTCCCTTATTTCGCCACAAGAACGCTAATATACGGATAAAATCGTGTCCAAAATTCAACCCAATCGGAGTTACGGATATCCGCACTACAAAAAAGACACATCCGTGACATTTTGGGCCGAACGAAATTTTTTTCTATCATACATATGACACTTCTATGACGATAATTGTGACAAAACCCGGTATCATCATAGATGTGGTGGGCTCCTACTTCTATGACAAAAAATCATGACAGAAAATGGGCTTTTCGTCCTCGGCGGACCGGAGACGCAGCTGCATGACATTCTTTGGGCCGTCCATGACGGAAAAAACCATGGTAGAAGCGAGGGGGAGGAAAATTTTGGGGAGTTCCCGGTTACGGTGGGAGGTCGGGGGCCGAGCGATGCGCGTTTCTCTCGTACACGTACGCGCGTGTGTGCGAGGCGTTGGCTCTAACTGAACCCGAGTGAAGCGTTGGGCTCTAACTGAACCCGAGCGATTGCACTGCAGGGTACGCGTTACTGAACCCGAGCGATCGACCGATGGCTGTTAACTGAACCTGATCGAGCGATTCCTTCGCTACTGCTGCTAACTGAAGTCGATCGATGGGATGAACAGTGAGCGTTGCGGGGGGGGGGGGGGGGGGGGGGGGGGGGGGGGGGGGGTTGGATGAATAGTGAGCGGTGGCGTTGCCTCTGGGATGAATAGGACCCCATGGTGTGGTGGACGGCTGGATGAATAGTAGATGGTGGGGGGTGCCCGTGGAGGGGTGGATGAATAGGACCCCGTGGTGTGGAGGGCTGGATGAACAGTAGACGGTGGAGGGGTGGTTGAACAGGACCCCGTGGTGTGGAGGGCTGGATGAACAGTAGATGGTGGAGGGGTGCCCGTGGAGGGGTGGTTGAACAGTAGCCGATGGAGTAGCGCGCGGTGGAGGCTGGATGAACAGGAGCCCGTGGATGAACAGTCGCAGGTGGAGGCTGGACGAGGTTGACGGTGGATGAACAGTAGCTCGTGGAGGCTAGAGGGGGTCGATGGTGGAGATGAACAGTATCCCGTGGAGTCCCGTTTTGCAGTACGCCACACCCCTCCCGATGAACAGGACCCCCGTTTCGACCGTAGCGCTCCAACAAAAGTCCGTTTCCTCCGTTTTGCGGTACGCCACACCCCTCCCAATCAACAGGACCCCCGTTTTGACCATAGGAGGTCCGTTTCCTCCGTTTTGCGGTACGCCAGACCCCTCCCGATGAACAGGATCCCGTTTCGAACGTGGCCGGTCGAACACAAGGCCGTTTCCTCCGTTCTGCGGTACGCCAGGCCTCGTTTCCATCGCATGTTCCGTCCAAGCCCTCCCGATGAACACGACGCATTCCGTTGCCTCCCCATGAACACGACGCATTCCGTTGCCTCCCCACGAACACGACGACGACGTTGTTTCTCCGTTCCGACCTAGCCATGTACATGAGCCCTGGCCGTACGTATGCGCGAGTAGGCGTTCGAGACCCCGCCCGTATGTACACATACATGGCCGTATTTTCTTTCTTGCACCCTGGCCACTGTACGTACGTGTAAATGCTACGTGCGCGCCTCTACTACGACACGTGCGCGCCTCTACTACGACACGTGCGCGCCTCTACATCGACGAGTATGTACGTACACGTTCGCGACCAGAATGACAACGCTACGTATGCTTCGACCAGGTGGGTCCCGACTGTCAGGCACTTCCTTGCCTGCGAAGATGTAGCTGGTGGGTCCTAGCAGTTAGGGGGAGAATCGTTTTTTTTTGCCCGGACGCACTTCCTTACGTGCGAAGATGTAGCTGGTGGGTCCCAGCAGTCAGGGGGAAACGTTTTTTTCGCGAAATACAGTGGCCTGTCCGGTGGGTCCCAGCTGTCAGGTGGAGGAATCATTATTTTCCATGTAATAAGGAGGCAGTTCCTTGCTGCGGCTGTGGACCTAGCTGTCAGCCTCTCCACGTACAGTCCACGTTCGATGGAAGTCGTTCCTTGACCACGTTGACCACGCCGCGCCGAGAGCACCAGGGCGGTGGACGACGGCGAGGCCTAGGAAGGGGACGACACGGAGCCAGGGAAGACTCGGCAGTTGTTTCCCACGCGGAGGGGAGTACGACTGTACGAGGGTTTACTAGTTCGTCTGCCGTTGCTGGAGAATAAAAGCAGGTGTGGGTGAGTAGAGGGATGGCTAGGCCAGCGATGGGAGTACGGTTGGGCAGTGAGGCCTGCGCGGCAGCACAGCCGACCGCGAGGAGGAGGGAGTGATACGTCCATTTTGCATCATGCTTTTATATCGATATTTATCGCATTATGGACTGTTATTTCACTTTATGTCACAATACTTATGGCTATTCTCTCTTATTTTACAAGGTTTACATAAGGAGGGAGAATGCCGACAGCTGGAATTCTGGGCTGGAAAAGGAGCAAATATTAGAGACCTATTCTGCGCAACTCCAAAAGTCCTGAAACTCCACGGAAAATCTTAAAATAAATAAAGAAAAATCCTCGCCAAAGATGAAGGCCAGGGGGCCCACACTCTGCTCATGAGGGTGGGGGGCGCCCCCCCTAGGGTGCGCCCCCTACCTCGTGGGCCCCCTGGTGGCTCTCTGACGTCCATCTTCTCATGTATGAAGTCTTTCGATGATAAAAAAATAAGAAGGAACTTTTCGGGACGAGACTCCGCCGCCACGAGGCGGAACCTTGGCGGATCCAATCTAGAGCTCCGTCAGAGCTGTTCTGCCGGGGATACTTCCCTCCGAGAGGGGGAAATCATCACGATCGTCATCACCAACGCTCCTCTCATCCGGAGAGGGCAATCTCCATCAACATCTTCACCAGCACCATCTCATCTCTAAACCCTAGTTAATCTCTTGTATCCAATTCTTGTCTCAAAGTCCAGGATTGGTGCTAGTAGGTTGCTAGTAGTGTTGATTACTCCTTGTAGTTGATGCTAGTTGGTTTATTTGGTGGAAGATCATATGTTCAGATTCTATATGCATATTATTACCCCTCTGATTATGAACATGAATATGCTTTGTGAGTAATTACGTTTGTTCCTGAGGACAAGGGAGAAGTCTTGCTATTAGTAGTCATGTGAATTTGGTATTCGTTTGATATTTTGATAAGATGTATGTTGTCTAGCCTCTAGTGGTGTTATGTGAACGTCGACTACATAACACTTCACCATTATTTGGGCCTAGAGGAAGGCATTGGGAAGTAATAAGTAGATGATGGGTTGCTAGAGTGACAGAAGCTTAAACCCTAGTTTATGCGTTGCTTCGTAAGGGGCTGATTTGGATCCATATGTTTCATGCTATGGTTAGGTTTACCTTAATACTTTTGTTGTAGTTGCGGATGCTTGCAATAGAGGTTAATCATAAGTGGGATGTTTGTTCAAGTAAGAACAGCACCCAAGCACCGGTCCACCCACATATCAAATTATCAAAGTATCGAACGCGAATTATATGAACGTGATGAAAACTAGCTTGACGATATTCCCATGTGTCCTCGGGAGCGCTTTTCCTATTATAAGAGTTTGTTCCGGCTTGTCCTTTGCTAAAAAAGGATTGGGCCACCTTGCTGCACTTTATTTACTCTTGTTACTTGTTGCTCGTTACAATTTATCCTATCACAAAACTATATGTTACCACTTATTTCAGTACTTGCAGAGAATACCTTGCTGAAAACCGCATATCATTTCCTTCTGCTCCTCGTTGGGTTTGACACTCTTACTTATCGAAAGGACTATGATAGATCCCCTATACTTGTGGGTCATCAAGACTCTTTTCTGGCGCCGTTGCCGGGGAGTGTAGCGCCTTTGGTAGGTGGAATTTGGTAAGGAAAAATTTATATAGTGTGCTGAAATTTACCGTCACTTGCTACTATGGAAAGTAATTCTCTGAGGGGCTTGTTCGGGGTATCTTCACCCCGTCCAGTAGAGCAAAGAGTTTCTCCTCAACCTACTGAACCTATTGAAAATGAAACTCCTTTTTAATTTCCTTCGGGTATGATGGAAAAACTGCTAGCTAACCCTTTTACAGGAGATGGAACAAAGCATCCTGATGAGCACTTAATATATGTGGATGAAGTTTGTGGATTATTTAAGCTTGCAGGTATACCCGATGATGTTGCTAAGAAGAAGGTATTCCCTTTATCTTTGAAGGGAGACGCATTGATATGGTATAGGCTATGTGATGATATGAGATCATGGGACTATAAAAGATTGAAGCTGGAATTTCATCGAAAGTATTACCCTATGCATCTTGTTCATCGTGATCGCAATTATATATATAATTTCTGGCCTCGCGAAGGAGAAAGCATCGCTCAAGCTTGGGGGAGGCTTAAATCAATGTTATATTCATGCCCCAATCATGAGCTCTCAAGAGAAATGATTATTCAAAATCTATATGCTCGGTTTTCTGATAACAATCGCACCATGCTCGATACTTCTCGTGCTGGCTCTTTTATGATGAAGACTCCTGAATTCAGATGGAATTTATTGGATAGAATTAAATGCAACTCTGAAGATTGGGACCTCGACGAAGGTAAAGAGTCAGGTATGACACCCAAGTTTGATTGTTTTAAATATTTTATGGATACCGATATTTTCCGTAAGTTTAGCACTAAATATGGACTTGACTCTGAGATAGTAGCTTCTTTCTGTGAATCTTTTGCTACTTATGTTGATCTCCCTAAGGAGAAGTGGTTTAAATATCATCCTCCCATAGAAGTAAAAGTAGCTGCACCTATTAAAGCTGAAGAAAAGATTGTCACTTATAATGATCCTATTGTTCCTACTTCTTATATTGAGAAACCACCTTTCCCTGTTAGAATAAAGGATCATGCTAAAGCTTCAACTGTTGTTCGTAAAAGCAATATTAGAACTTATACACCTCCTGAGCAAGTTAAATTAGAACCTAATATTGCTATTGTTAAAGATATCTTGTCTGATAATATTGATGGGCATGTTATTCAGTTCGAAGGTGAATCTGCTAGAATTGCTAAACCTTGTGATAAAGATAAACATAGACCTGTGGTAGGTGTGCCTGTTATTTCTGTTAAAATAGGAGATCATTGTTATCATGGCTTATGTGATATGGGTGCTAGTGCTAGTACAATACCTATTGACTTATACATAGAAATTATGCATGACATTGCACCTGTTGAGTTAGAAGATATTGATGTTACTATTAAACTTGCTAATAGAGATACTATTGCACCAATTGGAATTGTTAGAGATGTTGAAGTCTTGTGTGGGAAAACTAAATATCCTGCTGATTTTCTTGTTCTTGGTTCCCCACAAGATAGCTTTTGTCCCATTATATTTGGTAGACCCTCCTTAAATACTGTCAATGCTATCATAGACTGCATAAAGAATGTTGTTACTATTGGCTTGGATGATATGGTTCATGAGTTTAATTTCTCTAAATTTAGTAAACAACACCATGAGGAAGAATTACCTAGTAAGGATGAAATTATTGGTCTTGCTTCTATTGCCGTGCCTCCTAGTGATCCTTTAGAACACTATTTGCTAGACCATGAAAATGATATGTTCATGAATGAAAGAAGGGAAATAGATGAAGTATTCTTTAAACAGGAACCTATTCTACAACATAATTTGCCTATTGAAATTTTAGGGGATCCTCCCCCACCCAAGGGTGATCTCGTGTTTGAGCTTAAACCTTTGCCGGATAATCTTAAATATGCTTATCTTGATGAAAAGAAGATATATCCTGTTATTATTAGTGCTAACCTTTCAGAGCATGAAGAAGAAAGATTATTGAAAATTCTGAAGAAGCATCGTGTTGCTATTGGATATACTCTTGATGATCTTAAGGGCATTAGTCCCACTCTATGTCAACATAAAATAAATTTGGAAGTAGATGCCAAACCAGTTCGTGATCCTCAACGACGTCTGAATCCTAAAATGAAAGAAGTGGTAAGAAAAGAAATACTAAAGCTTCTGGAGGCAGGTATAATCTATCCCGTTGCTGATAGTGAGTGGGTAAGTCCTGTCCATTGTGTCCCTAAGAAGGGAGGTATTACTGTTGTTCCTAATGATAAAGATGAATTGATTCCACAAAGAATTATCACAGGTTATAGGATGGTAATTGATTTCCGCAAATTAAATAAAGCTACTAAGAAAGATCATTACCCCTTACCTTTTATTGATCAAATGCTAGAAAGATTATGCAAACATACGCACTATTGCTTTCTAGATGGTTATTCTGGTTTCTCTCAAATACCTGTGTAGGCTAGAGATCAATCAAAGACTACTTTTACATGCCCTTTTGGTACTTTTTTCTTATAGACGTACGCCTTTTGGTTTATGTAATGCACCTGCTACCTTTCAAAGATGCATGATGGCTATATTCTCTGACTTTTGTGAAAAGATTTGTGAGGTTTTCATGGACGACTTTTCCGTCTATGGTTCCTCTTTTGATGATTGCTTGAGCAATCTTGATCGAGTTTTGCAGAGATGTGAAGAAACTAATCTTGTCTTGAATTGGGGAAAGTGCCACTTTATGGTTAATGAAGGTATTGTCTTGGGGCACAAAGTTTCTGAAAGAGGTATTGAAGTTGATAAAGCCAAGGTTGATGCTATTGAAAAGATGCCATGTCCCAAGGACATCAAAGGTATAAGAAGTTTCCTTGGTCACGCTGGATTTTATAGGAGGTTCATTAAGGACTTCTCAAAAATTTCCCGGCCTCTGACTAATTTATTGCAAAAAGATATACCATTTGTCTTTGATGATGATTGTGTAGAAGCATTTGAAATACTTAAGAAAGCATTAGTCTCTGCACCTGTTGTTCAGCCACCTGATTGGAATTTACCCTTTGAAATTATGTGTGATGCTAGTGATTATGCTGTAGGTGCTGTTCTAGGGCAAAGAGTTGATAAGAAATTAAATGTTCTTCATTATGCTAGTAAGACTCTAGACAATGCTCAAAGAAATTATGCCACTACTAAAAAAGAGCTTTTAGTAGTTGTATTTGCTTGTGATAAGTTCAGATCTTATATTGTTGATTCTAAAGTAACTATTCAAACTGATCATGCTGCTATTAAATATCTTATGGAAAAGAAAGATGCTAAACCTAGATTTATTAGATGGGTTCTCTTGCTACAAGAATTTGATTTGCATATTGTTGATAGAAAGGGAGCTGAGAACCCCGTTGCAGACAACTTGTCTAGGTTAGAAAATATTCTTGATGACCCACTACCTATTAATGATAGCTTTCCTGATGAACAATTAAATGTTATAAGTACTTCTCGTAGTACTCCATGGTATGCTGATTATGCTAATTATATTGTTACTAAGTTTATACCACCTAGCTTCACATACCAGCAAAAGAAAAAGTTTTTCTATGATTTAAGACATTACTTTTGGGATGACTCACATCTTTATAAAGAAGGAGTAGATGGTGTTATTAGACGTTGTGTAGCTGAGCATGAACAGGAACAGATCCTACGCAAGTGTCACTCCGAGTCTTATGGAGGACACCACGCTGGAGATAGAACTGCACATAAGGTATTGCAATCTGGTTTTTATTGGCCTACTCTCTTCAAGGATGCCTGTAAGTTTGAATTGTCTTGTGATGAATGTCAAAGAATTGGTAATATTAGTAGACGTCAAGAAATGCCTATGAATTATTCTCTTGTTATTGAACCGTTTGATGTTTGGGGCTTTGATTATATGGGACCTTTTCCTGCCTCTAATGGATACACACATATTTTAGTTGCTGTTGATTACGTTACTAAGTGGGTAGAAGCTATTCCAACTAGTAGTGCTGATCATAACACTTCTATTAAAATGCTTAAGGAAGTTATTTTCCCGAGGTTTGGAGTCCCTAGATATTTAATGACTGATGGTGGTTCACACTTTATTCATGGTGCTTTCCGTAATATGCTTGCTAAATATGATGTTAATCATAGAATTGCATCTCCTTATCACCCATAGTCTAGTGTTCAAGTAAAGTTGAGCAATAGAGAGCTCAAATTAATTTTGCAAAAGACTGTTAATAGGTCTAGAAAGAATTGGTCCAAGAAACTTGACGATGCATTATGGGCTTATAGAACTGCATACAAAAATCCTATGGGTATGTCTCCGTATAAAATGGTCTATGGAAAAGCATGTCACTTACCTCTCGAACTAGAACATAAGGCATATTGGGCTATTAAAGAGCTTAACTATGATTTTAAACTTGCCGGCGAGAAGAGGTTATTTGATATTAGCTCACTTGATGAATGGAGAACCCAAGCTTATGAAAATGCCAAGTTGTTTAAAGAAAAAGTTAAAAGATGGCATGACAAAAGGATACAAAAGCGTGAGTTTAATGTAGGTGATTATGTATTGTTATACAACTCTCGTTTAAGATTTTTTGCAGGAAAACTTCTCTCTAAATGGGAAGGCTCCTATGTTATCGAAGAGGTCTATCGTTCCGGTGCCATAAAGATCAACAACTTTGAAGGCATAAATCCGAAGGTGGTAAACGATCAAAGAATTAAACATTATATCTCAGGTAATCCCATAAATGTTGAAACCAATATTATTGAAACCGTAACCCCGGAGGAATACATAAGGGACACTTTCCGGAACATTTCAGACTCCGAAAAGGAATAGGTATGTGGTATGGTAAGTAAACCGACTTCAAAACAATTTTCAAGGCAATATTTCTTCGTTTTAGAATATTTAGAAAAATAGAAAAATACTTAGCAGTCCGGGAAGGACACGAGGGCCCCACGAGGGTGGTGGGCGCGCCCCCTACCTTGTGTGCCTTCCGGACTCCGTTTTATTGCACGTTACATATTTTGCTCGGTAAAAATTCATTATATATTCTCCCGAAGGTTTTAACTCCCGTATCACGCAATTATCCTCTGTTTTTGTTTTCGAGCTGTTGCTACTACAGATTAGAGCAAGATGTCTTCTCAAGAGTCAATCGGGGAGAGTCGGGTATCTAATCCGGCACCGGAACCAAGGGCAAACAGCGACGCTGACCACTTTGGGCCAGCAACAGAGGAAGAGATGGAGGCTGACTTGATGAGAGTAGATGCCATGGAGGATCAAGAAGTCACCTCTCGCCTCCAAGCTGGGTTCACAATGGGGGAACCACAGAGCTCAGCTGATATGGTCATAACTAATAGGTATGCTAATTATTGCATCGGCAGAGATCTTGTTGGGATGAAAGAAAGAAAAGAAAAGGACGTGGCGCATGCAAATTCTGGAAGAGACTTGCTAGATGCAAATCAGCATGAGGACGTGGCCTCACATGCGGTATGGAAAAATAATACTCCTCATTTATGTGCTAATGCAGCATGGAGATCAGTCAAGCATTCTTTTTGTTTCAAAGGAATGCACGCACATATTTTTTGGGATGAAAGGAAGGAGAATTGGTTTGAACGGAAGGAGATCAAGATGTTATCTATCTTTCTATTTTTACCAAGGAAAGAGAAGGATCAGTCTTACACGTGTTCTGTATGGGATCTATTGTGTTTAAAGGCTGTTGGGTGGGGTCCACCTACACGCATATTGCACGAGAAAGAGACGCCACGACCAAAATAAGGAATCTAGTTTGTTATCAGGTTGGCGAATATTTAATTAGTTAATTCTTTGTTAGTTAGGATAAAAGTAAGAGTCCACGTGAGTTTAGCTTTGTTTCTAGGTCGGCTACTACTATAAAGCCAAGTTATGCGTCCCATGTAATGCAGGTTATATTTTGATATGAAATAGACAGATGTGTTTTTAGGGGTAGACACCCGTATCAAGTTTTTGAGGTAGTTTTAGAAAACCTCTTTGTTGCGATTTCTGTGAGGAAATTGTTTTGCGCGTGAGGTGCTGTCGTCCAGATTGTTTCTCTCGTGCTGAGCCGCAAGGTTCAAACCCTCTACTTCGTGTACATCGCGTGCGCGGGCGAGAGATTACTGCTCTGAAGGTGGAGTACCGTGAAAGATCGGGCCGCAATAACAGATCGGATCTCGCCATCGAGGTTCGGTGAATATCATCAGCTATTCCAAACTCGGTTATCCCTTCTAATGTTAGATTTCTTTCTTATGAAAATATGAAGAGGAGTGTCACTTGTTCTCCCGCAGCTATGCAACACCCTTGGGTGCAAGGAGCTTTAGCTGTCATAGGAAAGCTTCGTAAGGAAATAATGGACCTCAAACAGCAAGTCAATAAGCTCGAGGAGGAGAACCACATCCTAAGGGGAATCATCGCCAAGAATATCACACCGACAACAAAGAAGGAGACATAATCACATGGGTATGGGCACTCCCCTTGGCAACTGCCAAGCTTGGGGGAGGTGCCCCGGTATCGTATCACAATCACAACTCCTATCTTTACCGTTTTTCTTAGTTCGATCCTATTAGTAGTATCTTGATCTAGTAGAATAAAGTTTATAGCATGATCTAGTTTTGAGTTTTGCTTTATGATCTCCCTTTGTAATCGAGTCCATGAGCTATATATAATAAAGATTAGTGTTGAGTCAAGGGCTTGATTATTTTGCCATGATCTTGGGTGAATAAAAGAAAAGAGAAAAATAATAAAAAGAAACAAAGAGTTCATATTGATCTTATTGAGAGTAATGACTTCACATAGAGAGAGTATGATGATTAAAAGTTGTTGGGAGTTGGCAAACATAGCTTTGATCATTGTTGCAATTAATAGGAAGTAATAAGGAAAGAGAGGTTTTCACATATAGATATATTATCATTGACATCTTTTATGATTGGGAGCACTCATTAAAATATGACATGCTAAAGAGTTGATGTTGGACAAGGAAGACAACGTAATGAGTTATGTCTTTATTATATCTGAGATAAAGTATTTTGTCATGGATCCTCTAACTTGTTGAGCTTGCCTTTCCCCCTCATGCTAGCCAAATTCTCAGCACCAAGTAGAAATACTACTTGTGCTTCCAAATACCCTTAAACCAGTTTTGCCATGAGAGTCCACCATATCTACCTATGGATTGAGTAAGATCCTTCAAGTAAGTTGTCATCGGTGCAAAGCAATAAAAAATTGCTCTAAATATGTATGATTGATTGGTGTGGGAGAAATAAGCTTTATACGATCTTGTGATGTGGAAGTAATAAAAGTGACGGACTGCATAATAAAGGTTCATATCACAAGGGGCAATGTAAACTGACGTTCTTTCGCATTGAGATTTTATGCATCCAACCATAAAAGCGCATGGCAACCTTTGCTTCCCTCTACGAAGGGCCTATCCTTTATTATTATCTTCTACCTTATGCAAGAGTCATGGTGATCTTCACCTTTTATTTTTCATTTTATCCTTTGGCAAGCTCAGCATGTTGGAAAGAACATGATATATATATATCTAATTGGATGTAGGGGAGCATGAACCATTATTGTTGACATTACCCTTGAGGTAAAAGGTTGTGGGGCAAAGCTATAAGCCCCTATCTTTCTCTGTGTCCGATTAAAACTCCGTAACCACAAGTATCGCATGAGTGTTAGCAATTATGGAGGACTAAATGATAGTTGAGTATGTGGACTTGCTTTTTAGCTCTGACATAGACTCTTTCCGATGTTATGATAAATTGCAATTGCTTCAATGACTGAGATTATAGTTTGTCGGAGCCCAATAAGGTTTATGATTTATACTTTTGCATTGTGAATAGATCATCACTTGAACATAAGTAATCATATGACAAAATCTATATATGTTGCTGTTATGAGAATAATCATGATGCCTTCATGTCCGTATTTTATTTTTATCGACGCCTCTACCTCTAAACATGAGGACACATTTATTGTTATCGGCTTTTCGCTTGAGGACAAGCGAGGTCTAAGCTTGGGGGAGTTGATACGTCCATTTTGCATCATGCTTTTATATCGATATTTATCGCATTATGGGCTGTTATTTCACTTTATGTCACAATACTTATGGCTATTCTCTCTTATTTTACAAGGTTTACATAAGGAGGGAGAATGCCGGCAGCTGGAATTCTGGGCTGGAAAAGGAGCAAATATTAGAGACCTATTCTGCGCAACTCCAAAAGTCCTAAAACTCCATGAAACATCTTAAAATAAATAAAGAAAAATCCTCGCCAAAGATGAAGGCCAGGGGGCCCACACCCTGCTCACGAGGGTGGGGGGCGCCCCCCCCTAGGGCGCGCCCCCTACCTCGTGGGCCCCCTGGTGGCTCTCTGACGTCCATATTCTCATATATGAAGTCTTTCGATGAGAAAAAAATAAGAAGGAACTTTTCAGGACGAGACTCCGCCGCCACGAGGCGGAACCTTGGCGGATCCAATCTAGAGCTCCGTCAGAGCTGTTCTGCCGGGGATACTTCCCTCCGGGAGGGGGAAATCATCACCATTGTCATCACCAACGCTCCTCTCATCAGGAGAGGGCAATCTCCATCAACATCTTCACCAGCACCATCTCATCTCTAAACCCTAGTTAATCTCTTGTATCCAATTCTTGTCTCAAAGTCCGGGATTGGTGCTAGTAGGTTGCTAGTAGTGTTGATTACTCCTTGTAGTTGATGCTAGTTGGTTTATTTGGTGGAAGATCATATGTTCAGATTCTATATGCATATTATTACCCCTCTGATTATGAACATGAATATGCTTTGTGAGTAATTACGTTTGTTCCTGAGGACAAGGGAGAAGTCTTGCTATTAGTAGTCATGTGAATTTGGTATTTGTTTGATATTTTGATAAGATGTATGTTGTCTAGCCTCTAGTGGTGTTATGTGAACATCGACTACATAACACTTCACCATTATTTGGGCCTAGAGGAAGGCATTGGGAAGTAATAAGTAGATGATGGGTTGCTAGAGTGACAGAAGCTTAAACCCTAGTTTATGCGTTGCTTCGTAAGGGGCTGATTTGGATCCATATGTTTCATGCTATGGTTAGGTTTACCTTAATACTTTTGTTGTAGTTGCGGATGCTTGCAATAGAGGTTAATCATAAGTGGGATGTTTGTTCAAGTAAGAACATCACCCAAGCACCGGTCCACCCACATATCAAATTATCAAAGTATGGAACGCGAATCATATGAACATGATGAAAACTAGCTTGACAATATTCCCATGTGTCCTCGGGAGCGCTTTTCCTATTATTAGTGTTTGTTCCGGCTTGTCCTTTGATAAAAAAGGATTGGGCCACCTTGCTGCACTTTATTTACTCTTGTTACTTGTTGCTCGTTACAATTTATCCTATCACAAAATATCTGTTACCACTTATTTCAGTACTTGAAGAGAATACCTTGCTGAAAACCGCATATCATTTCCTTCTGCTCCTCGTTGGGTTCGACACTCTTACTTATCGAAAGAACTACGATAGATCCCCTATACTTGTGGGTCATCAGGGAGCAGGCAGTCCCGCCGGCACTTGTTTGAGCGGCTGGAGCAGGAAGAGCAGAGATTGAAGAAGCACGACGGCCGTTGGATGGACATCCAACAGTCAGTGCTTGTGCGTCAACCTTTTTTTAAGGAAAGCCTCAAATATGTGGAAAACAGTATACAACCCATCTGCCATTATTTCTAATAATTTACAGCCCATTTGCTAATTCTTAAGGTTTTTTGGAGCCCATATTCTTTTTATTAGCATTACAGCCCATATTGTGGCAACGGTTAATAAATTATAGGAAATTTTGCATATTTCGGTGCGGTTTGAACTGTTTTTAATCTCGAAATTTCGACTCACATTCAAATTGATTTTAAAAATAAATGTATATCAATATAAAATCCAACAAATTATCCATGCATAAAAATTAATGTAATTTAAAATCTTGAAATGAAAAAAAGATATTTGAAACTAATTGCCGGTTTGATGTGTTTTAAAAATGTACAACCCATTGATCATTACTGATGGGACATTTTCTCGGCCAGCCGAATGAAAGCTCTCCTCGTGTTGAAAGATTTGTAGCCCAACAGGCCTGACAAAGTGACTTACTTGGCAAATCACAAAAAAACTGGGTTGTGGCCGTGGACCCAGCTGTCAGCCTCTCCACGTACAGTACTCTTCCGATGGAAGTCGTTCCTTGACCACGTTGACCATGCCGTGGGGAGAGCACCACGGCGGTGGACGACGGCGAGGCCTAGGAAGGGGATGACGCGGCAGTGGAAGCCCGCGCGGAGAGGACTACGAGGGTTCACTGGTTCGGCTGCGGTGTGAGGCTGCCGTCGCCGCAGGGCCTGGCCAGCGGTGGGAATAGTAGGGGGCGGTGAGGCCTCTACGGCAGCACAGCCTGCCACGGGAGGCAGGAGCATGCGGCACGACCGGTGCTGCTTTGGGCGGCTGGAGAAGGAAGACCAGAGGTTGAAGAAGCACTACGGCCGTTGGATGGACATCGTACGGTCACTGGAGCTAGAATCGTTCATATTGACTAAGTTGACAAAGCCCTTCGTCCCCGTCAACTTAGTAGGCCCACAAGTCAGTCTCCCAGCAAGGTGGGTCCCAGC
Source organism: Triticum urartu (assembly GCF_003073215.2). Lineage (NCBI taxonomy): Eukaryota > Viridiplantae > Streptophyta > Magnoliopsida > Poales > Poaceae > Triticum > Triticum urartu. Next base: position 114,732,130 of record NC_053023.1, on the reverse strand, counting down.
TAGCCGGGGGAGTATTCATTTTTTTGTGCGTAATAAGGAGGCACTTCCAGTGGGTCCGAGCTGACAGCGGGGGGAACGTTTTTTTCGCGAAATATGGTGGCCCGTCCGGTGGGTCCCAGCAGTCAGGGGGGAATGATTTTTTTCGCAAAATACTGGTGGCCTGTCCGGTGGGTCCCCGCTGTCAGGTGGAGGAATAATTATTTTCCGCGTAATAAGGAGGCACTTCCTTGCGGCTGCCGTGGACCTAGCTGTCAGCCTCTCCACGTACAGTACTCTTGCGATGAAAGTCGGTCGTTGACCATGTTGACCACGCCACGCCGAGAGCACCAGGGCGGTGGACAATGGCGAAGACTAGGAAGGGGACGACTCGGGGCCGGGGAAGACGCAGCAGTGGATGCCCACGCGAAGAGGAGTACAAGGGTTCACTGGTTCGGCTGCGGTGTGAGGCTACTGTCTCTGCAAAATAACAGGGGGTGTGGGTGAGTAGAGGGATGGCCTGGCCAGCGGTGGGAGTAGTAGGGGGCAGTGAGGCTTCCGCGGCATCAAGCCGGCCACGGGAGGCAGGAGCACGCAGCACGACGGGCACCGGTTTGGGCGGCTGGAGCAAGAAGACCAGAGGTTGAAGAAGCACTATGGTAACAGGAGCTAGAATCGTTCATATTGACTAAGTTGACAAAGCCCTCCATCCCCGTCAACTTGGTAGGCCCACAAGTCAGCCTCCCACTATGCTGGGTTCCAGCTGGCAGGGGGAATATTCATTTTTTTGTGTGTAATAAGGAGGCACTTCCATGCGTGCGAAGATAGCTGGTGGGTCCGACATGTCAGCAGGGGGCACTTTATTTCGCGAAATACAGAGGCCCTTCCGGTGGGTCCCAGATGTCAGGTGGAGGAATCATTATTTTGCGTGTAATAAGGAGGCATTTCCTTGTGTGCGGCTGTGGACCCAGCTGTCAGCCTCTCCATGCACAGTCTACTTCCGATGGTGTCGTTCATTGACCACGTTGACCACGCCGCGCCGAGCGCATCCAAGGTGGTGGACGACGGCGAGGCCCCGGACAGCAATGAGCCGGAGATGGGAAGACGCGGGAGTAGAGTCGTAGACAGAGAGGTGTACGAGGGTTAACTGGTTCTAGTGCGGTGTGGTTCGGCAGTCGGTGGAGAAGAACAGGAGGTGTGGAGGGGTGGAGGGATGGCCTGGCCAACGGTGGAGTAGCGCTTCATGGCGAAGCGTGCTAAGTAGAGCTGCTAGTAGCAGGAGGCGGGAGGTGGTCCCGGCGGCGCTGGAGGAAGAAGACGAGAGATTGAAGATGGATGCCGGTCGTTGGATGTAAATCCAACGGCTAACATGTCAGAATCATTTGTTGACTAAATTGACAACGACTTGCATTGGCGTCGACCTATTGGCCCACATTTCAGCCTCCAAAAATGTGGCACGTATTCAACCCATTTTTTTTCCAGAATTTACAGTCTTTTTTTTGCGCGGTAGAATTTACAGTCAATTTGATCTTTTTTTTGAATTACAGCCATTAGCTGGGCTAGGTGAACAAATAATGTAGCGTCCATGCGGCCCGTTTATTTTATTTCCGAAAAAAATTACAACCCATTTGCACTTTCTCGAAATACACGATTTTGCTGGGCTGATTCTAATTATAATGTTGGGTTGGGCCAGCAATGTTATCAAAAAATAAAAAGGGGCTGATCATTTTGTTATAAATATATTTAAATAATAAGTGATATTATTACATTTGTCCTTAAATTTACAGTCTTACCAAGCTTTATATAATAACATATAATTTTTTTTAGAAAAACAGGATGCATCTCCCCGGTTCCATTGCTGAGAACGAAACCACAACATATTCTGATACAGCAGCTCAAAGAGCAGTTCAAAAGCAAAGGTAAAAAAGCTACAAACTAGGGGGGGTGGATGAACAAGTTCTCTGAATAACACAAATCACCCGAGCGGTGCTGAAGTCAGAGCGGATAGAGCACTCAAATGACACAAGGAGGGTCCAACGAAGCCTTCATGGTCTTCAGCTGAGGGGCCGTGTCAGCCTGCGGCGACCAGTAAGCAAGCGGAGACACCGGGCTGGAGGGCGTAGCATGGTGGATGTCCCTCTTTTCGGCACCAGGTGCCCATAATCTTCATTAGAGATCTTGAGACGAGCCCACGGGTCCAGCCCTAGAGCAGGTCGAGCCTTGTTCAGCCACAAGTGATCGCCAACAGTTTCTGGAGGGATCTTGTTAGGGTTTCCACGAAGCTCATCAACTTGTCCTTGTCCAATCCGGAGGAGAGAATCGCCCAGTTCCTCACCATGTTCCTGATCAACCTCAATACCTGCGGAATGGAAATCTAGGAGGTGTTACTGAAAATCATAGCATTTCTATATTTCCAGAGGCACCAAAGGATAGCTGAGCTAACAGTGTTTAAAACTGAGCACTTTTTGGTAGCAATCCAGAATCTGGCGACAGATCCGAAGGATGAGCCAATCTGACTAGAGAAATATTCCTTAATGTGGGCCTAGAGATGTTTAGAAACTATACATTCAAAAAATAGGTGAGAATGAGACTCTTGTTCCAAGTAGTAAACACAATCAAGGGGTTTGATGATGTGTCTCTTCCTAAGGTTATCCCTAGTCATCAATTTGTTTTTGGAGAGAAGCCAGAGAAATACATGAATTTTAGGGGGAACTCTCAATTTCCAGACAGCAGGGATAAACTCGGGTTGAACCCCTCTAAAGTTGATAACATGATAGAGGGAGCTGGAGGAATACTTCCCCTTATTGTCCAGCTGCCAAATCAGGGCATTCGGCTCGGTAGTAAAGGTAATGCTTTTGGCAATTTCCTCCAACTGGAACCATTGTTCCATGAGACTATCACTAAAGTTCCTTCTAAAAGAGAGTTTTAGGCATTGACCATCCCGAACTTCATTGACACTTTTGTTAATCTCATTGCGGACAGAGTAAATAGGCCAAAATTGGACTGCTAGGGGGGATGTGCCAAACCAAGTATCTTCCCAGAACCTGGTTCTGCTCCCATCCCCTATGTTCCACCTGTAGCCAAATTTCAGAGCATGCATAATAGATTTTAATCCTTTCCAGAATCAAGAGGTCTTAGGGTTGGAGAAAGGGACAAAAATATTAGGTTTATTTCCTAGGTATTTATGGGCAATAAGAAGCTTCCAGGGTTTCAGGTTTTCCTCACAGAATCTTTTAATCCAAGACCCTAGAAGACTGATGTTAATTTATTGGAGGTTAGGTATGCCTAGGCCTCCAAAATCTTTTTTCATAGAGACTAGGGCCCAATTAGCAAGGTGTAGCTTCCTATTTCCCTCAAAATCATTCCACAAGCAATGAGACATCTGAGAATTGATGAGGTTCACTGCCCATTTAGGGAACTTGAAGAAGGAGAGGAGATACACTGGAATGCTAGCCAAACAAGCTTGTATGAGGATCAATCTACCTCTGTAAGAGAGAAGTTTGCCCCTCCACCCAGCAATCCTTTTAATGATTTTATCTAGAAGGGGTTGGATATCCTCTCTTCTCAGTTTATCATAGTGGAGAGGGATACCTAGGTACTTAATGGGGAAGTTACCTTTATTACAGACTAGAATAGAGAGGAAGTCAGCTAACTCCTGATCATCCATGTTGATAGGGATGAGTTCACTTTTAGAGTAGTTGATTCTCATGCCTGAGACTTGTTCAAACCAGGTTAGAACAGTTTTCAGATTGCTAGCATGTGTGGAGTCATTGTCTAAGAAAAGGATGGTATCATCTGCATATTGAAGGCAGATGATGCCACCAGGGCAGACCTCAGGACAGAGCCCTGCAATCAGACTATGATCAGCAGCTTTGCTCAGCATTTTAGTAAGAATGTCCACTACTAAATTAAACAAAAGCGGGGAGATGGGGTCACCTTGCCTAAGGCCTTTACCAACAAGGAAAAAAAATCACTTTCACAGTTATTTAACTTGACCCCAACAGACCCCCCATGAGTAAGTTGTTGGATCCAACTCTCCTCTATGAAAGGCTTGGAAAAGACCTAAGAGATCTTTTTTCACCAAGTCCCAAAAATGCTGGTAAAACAAGAAGGGGATCCCACCAGGATAAGAGCTAAAAATGGCTTCCTTCACCTCTGTCTCTGAAAAAGGGGCTTCTAGCAATTCATTTTTAGCAAGAGAGACTTTTTCAGAAGCAGAGAAAAAAATGTTTTGTAGAGAGAACCCAGAAGGGTTTTCTTTCTTAAACATGTCTTTGTAGAAGTCACTAGCCACTTTCAGCATCTCATCTACCTCAGTAACAGGGCCATTAGGGCCATCAAGGGAGTGAATGAGGGTTTTCCTCCTCCTATGGTTAGCTACTACATGGAAGTAAGCAGTATTTCTATCACCCTCCTTAATGTTCCTATCTCTAGACCTTTGTTTGGCTTTGATTTCTTCTTGAAGCCAAATTTTCTTGAGCTCTCCATTGAAAAAGTTTAATCTATTAGTCTCAGCCTCAGAGAGGTCAGTGGTTTCTGCCTTAATATCTAGAGAATCAAACTCAAGGAGGAAAAGCCTTTTGTATCTTCTAATATTAGCTTCCTCATTGGAGTTCCACCCTTTGGTAGTTCTTCTAAATCTCCTGATTTTGATCTGCCAATTTTCTAGGGGGCAGCTGCTCCCAGTAGGCTCATTCCAGATTTTCCTGACTAGCTCAGTAAAATCTTCTCTAAGCAACCACCACTTTTCAAATTTAAAACTATTGCTCTTTGGAGTTTGGTTAAGACCAGAGTCCCAGAGCAAAGGAGTGTGGTCACTACCACATCTGGGAGAGCTCTACAACTAGAAAGGGGAAAAACTATCTAATTCCGTGTCACAGAAAATTCTGTCAATGGGGGACATAATCCTGGAGCAGCACTTCCAACATATCTAGCAGAACTGTGGGTTTTCCTTCTGACAGGGCAATTCTCAACTTTATGGGTAACCATTTTGCAGATAAAACAACTCTTGGGCTTGGCACATTTATCCAAATGATGCCCTGGTTCCCCACAGTTGTAGAAGATCACCTTAGAGTATGCCATAAGGCCCGAAGTAGGGGCATGAGCAGTTTTCTGGATGTCCTATCTTTTCTTTTGCTGATTCTTGCCTTGAGATTTCCCACTGATCTGAGAGTCAGAACCACCAGCAGATTGATCTTGGGCAATTACAAGAGTCTGCCCAGATTATGCCCCCATTTGGGGCGGAGGTGGGCCGTACCACTGCCCAACCGGCGCTCCCCCCATTGTGATAGGGGAAATTCATCGGAGTTCCTGGTTCCTTCTCATCCTCCAGCCAGATGTTGTCTCTTAGGAAGCAGAAATAACCACCAGACAACTCAATTGAAGCAGATTGCAAGCCTAATTTCAATCTTCTACAGGTTTGTGGGATAGGTAAGGTAGGGGATCCACCTGCTCCGGCTCCGGTGGCGTGTTGGTGGGCAGGAGTCCAGTCAAGCATTCCCATCTCGCAGCACGGCGTGGATCTCCTGAATTCACTTCTCCTTTCGCCCATCGAACGAACGCAATCGGCGGCTCACTGGGGTGGGGCATCCTGTGCATCTCCGAGAAATCTCCTTTGAAGTAGATCCGCGGGGCTAGATTCAGCAGCTCCCAATCCACATGATCCTTGCACATCCGAGCATACCTGCGCAAGTGAGAGAACAGATTCGGTCCCTCCTTGGCTTCCTCCCTCGCAGCTTCCTCCTATGCTTCCCTCCATTCGCGCGTGCACTGGGTCCAGGAGAGAGCGTCGTC